>NC_069507.1:33349233-33486733 GCF_027579735.1 Bombina bombina | reverse complement strand
TATTAAAGAGATATGCTTTCAGAGCATATTATATTACAACTGCATCTATTTTGTGTGCCTGAGTTTTTTTTTGCTATGTATATTTTGCATTGTATATTTTAATCCACCTTCAGATAGATCTGCAGGTGAGAAAATGTTTAAGGAATACGCCAGACCTGAAAAAAAACTTTCAGCAATGCTGATGAAATGCCCCTTTTCATTTTAGTAGCAGAAATAGGAAACTCATTTTACAATAATGACACACTTTAAATTTTGTTCTCAAAAGTTCAAATTTCACAGTTTTTTTTTGCACTGCAGTATAGTTTTATTACAATATCTACCGTGTCAGTGTGCCTTAAATTATTTATTATTCCCTGTGTTATTTCAATATGACATTGTTTTCCAATATTTGTTTCTTTTTAGAACAATTTTGATACTTTTTTTTTTTTTTTTTGCAATTTTACAATACAGTTTTTACTGCATATTTTTATTTCAATAGATATTATATTAATTTCAAACAATTTTTAAATTAAGATTTTTTTTGTTATCCCAATAGTAACATATGCATCTAATTCAGATACATAAATGCAGGGATTGCCCCTTTGTGATAACCGCTGCTCTCAAGGTAAAAACTGCCTTTAGTGAATTACAACAGGAGCTTGATAGAACAAGTCAGATTTCTTAGAGAATTTTGCAAACCCACAGACCTTTATATCAGACATCCTCAAACATTGCCCTCCAGAGGTTTTGGAACTACATTTCCCATGATGCTCAGCCAGCTACAACATTTGGAAATATAGTTCCAAAACCTCTGGAGGGCCAAGTTTGAGGCTGTCTGCTTTATATAATTGGGTCCTTTGTGACAAATTTGTTTTTTGTACGTAAACAGCCAACAAGTTACAGAAAACATAACAAACATTTTGTAATAATTCATTTAGTTTTGACACTTAAATTCATGTCCCTTACTAAAATTCTGGTTTATTTGTGAAATTAGAATTTTCATTTTATTCTTCTGCTTTAGCAATTGCTCTGAAATTCCCCTAATTCAATGAATTACACCTTGGGACCCATACAGTAAGGTTACCAAAGTGAAGTGATAAAGTGAAGCACAGACCTTTTTGCTGTGTATTAATATGAACTAATATCTTGTTGTGAAATAACATTTAGTTCTGTGGTGGAATGTAGGGATGAAATTTAACCTCTTGGGTGCCAGAGAGGACAATACATTTCAGATCTATGTGACAGTCAGGGGGTTACAAGCAATTAGTAACATGAACAGACCTTACCGTCCTTTGCATATTTTAATAGCCATCTGCCCAATGCAAGCTCCCTATTGATTCTGTGTAGTCAATAAATGGGTTCTCAGTTTCCCCTCCTTATTTTTGTTTAATTATCTCAGATAGATAAGCAGCTGCAAGGTACTTACAAAACAATTACTATCTTACATCAATGGTGTCCAAGTAGAAGACAGAAGTTAAAGACAGTGAAACTGGTGACTGATGGATACAATTAGGTAACAGATTTAAGTTGAATTGTTGTTATTGATGTATTTTCTGAAATGTAAGATTTTGGCATCTGTTAATGTTTGTAAGATTCTGAGTTTAGCTGCATGCATTGGTAATAGAATGTGTAAGTGTTGAACATAGAGTACAGCAGTAAGTAATGTAATATGTTATAAACCTGGTAAAGCCACCAGCCATAACTTTCTATTGCCAGATTAGTGTGTTGCACAATGTCTTTTTGTATTTTACAGAGCTAATTTGCTAAAATGTGGGGTAGTTCTCTAAGTGTTAGTGAATCATCTCTATAGAAAAAGATTCAGGTTAAACCGTTTTTTTTCTTATTAAGGCATTATTTGAATTGTTAATGAATCTCTAGATTCCTTGCTTGACTATTGGCCTAGATTCACTGATCTTCAGATAACATTCATGTGAGAGAAATATATTAAATTCTAATGAAATTCATTCACTTAAAGGGATATTAATCTGCTGGGCACACCTGGGTTACCACTCACCGCTTTTTTCAAAGCTGTTTTCTTTCTTTAGCCCTTTATTGCAGTTAGTTGGTGAAGTTCTGCTTCCTCATACTGGGCTCTACCATCTTGAAATTTAGTTATGCTTGTGGTGCCCATTTTGTTTTCATTTTTGACAAACCTTATTGTGCACTTCAGTTTAGCCAGCACAATACAGAGCTGGATCTCTATATTTTACAAGGTGCAGTTGTCAAAAAGCTCTGTAAATGGGCACCACTTCAGTTACATGGTGCAAGAATATGCATGCTCCAAGATGGTGGTACCCGAAGAGGCGGAGCTTTACTAACTGGCACCTTTATTGAAGAGAGCTGCAGGTGCAGGAGGGAAAAGCAATAGTATGGTTAGTAGTAACACTGCTAATAGATATGTGCATTTGAATCCTTTGTGAGGATCCAAATGCGGAAGTAGGCGGCAGCTCGTGCTGTTTGGCTCTTTTCGAAGCTTCTTCTTGTGAATGATCACCACACTAAGATCTGGATTTGCACAGAATGCATATACCTATCTGCTACTGTAGCTGTACCCAGCAGTTTAACGTCCCTTAAGTAATGGGTCAACATCACAGTGAATCAGCACATAATAGTTATGGGAAAGGGTTTTCTTGTCTGATAGGCCCTTGTAATATAATATTTATTCATATTATTATTAATATAAGCGCAAGAATAGGAGCACCGCTGATTTATTTTGAGCTGTGTTAGCACTCAGTAGTGATAATACTTTTGTGCTCCACTTGTCAGGACCGTCTTTAACACAGGGCAAAAGGGGCAGCTGCCCTGGGCCCAGTCTCTGTTGAGGGGCCCAAGGGTCCTAAAAAAAAAAAAAATTTTTTTTTTTTTTTTTTTTTTTTTTTAATGGTTCATACCAGACTGCTGATGTGACATGGGGAACACACATATTCAGTCCTAATACTGTCACAGTCAAAAGTACTCTGCTTATATTTTTTTAAAAAACTGTGCCAGACCGTGCCGGTGTCATGTGACATGCCAAGCTAGTGCCATGTGCTGTTTTAGATGTGCACTGTGCAGCACTGAATGCAAAGCCCTAACTCGGCATCCAGCCATTTCCCACTGCATCAGAAAATGTCTTACTGGGGTTACCACTGTTACCAGGTAACTGTTCTGGTGGTGGGGATTGTTTCTGGGTAGGGCTGACTGTAGGCGCATGCAGCAGAAAGCTGGAGCGGCAGGCACATGAGGATTTGAGCATCTGTGCAGCTGCATACACTGCTCTCTTCAGTCCTGAGGCTGTGTGACTCATCTCACACTGTATCCATGCAGCCTTGGACAGACAGCATCATGTCTACTGGTCCCCTTAGCCCTGCTCTTTCTGCTGTGGCCCTAAGATCAACTAACTGAAGTTTCTTAGGGGAATAGTGCTTTGTAGAAAGGTGTCGGTGGGAAGAATAAGTGAGTGCACACACGCCCCTCCCCATGCAGCATTGTCTAGTTCAGGGTGAG
This sequence comes from Bombina bombina, assembly GCF_027579735.1. NCBI lineage: Eukaryota > Metazoa > Chordata > Amphibia > Anura > Bombinatoridae > Bombina > Bombina bombina. The sequence goes on along the minus strand of NC_069507.1, from coordinate 33,483,268 downwards.
AGGGAACTTGTTCCTAGCAAAGAAGCTACATGTGCTGGTGTGGCTGGTGTATAGCGTCATGCTGATACTTCACACATTAATGTAAAGTTTATTTTTATAGTTTTTATTTTCTCTCTGTCTCAGATTTTACAGCTTCCGATAGTAGTTCTGCTGTTCCAGTCAGTAAACTTATATTTGTCTGCACCTCAATGCTTCCTCCTTTACCTTGCTTTGCTCCTGTTGGCTGCCCTAAATCTCTTTAACCAGCTAACCTCACACCAGAATCAAATTCAAAAGAATATTAAATGAATCCACAGTGGAGGAATTTATATATTTATTTACTTATTAGTTCTGCTTAGGTCCAGTTTCACATATTGCAATTTTTAATTTTTTTTTTTTTTTAAATGATTAGCCCAGCAGTGGATGATCCACCGCTGGGCTAATAATAAAAAAAAAATGGATTTAGTTGTTTTTTGGGATTTTGGGATTTTGGGGTGGAGAGCGAAATTGCATGGGGTGGGGGAGGGGGGCCCAAGAAATTTTTTGCCCAGGGTCCAATCAATATTAAAGACGGCCCTGCCACTTGTAATCTAGCCCATAGTAAGTGAGATATCCACAAATAAGTGACTTTTAGCCAGCTTAATGTCGTCTTGTCACATCCAGTAGTTAGCCGTATACACTGTATCTGCTGACTTCCTCTAGCTGGGACTTAAAATGATGTTTTAAAATCAGGTCCACATTCTAATCAATATTTTACAGGGACTTTAATTGATCACTTCTAATGAATATGCGCTGTTACTTACTTTTAATCTAGCCGTGCCATTCCAATAGCGCACTCTGGTCGCCCTCTTTAAAACTCATATTTGTTGTGAGCTAAGGGTTTGAACTGTTCTCTCCAATCGGAGCTATAGCTACAAAAAAGTGCCATATGGCTAGAGCGCCGATTGGAGAACATTTCAAACCATAAGTTCACAAAAAATATCAGTTTTGAAGTGGGTGGCCGGAGTGGGGTGGATTAGAACGGCACGGATAGATTAAAAAGTAAATTACAGCGAATCTTTATTATGTTATTAATTAAAGTCCATCTAAAATATTGCTTAGATTCCGGACCGGATTTTAAAACATGTCAGGTTTAGCATCACTTTAAAGGGACATAAATCACTTTGTAATTACACAACTTTTCTGTTGTACTGAATTACACGTTGTAAAATGTGAAACATTTTCTAAATAAATTAATGCATTTTTGGAGAAGCAAATCCAGACATGATACTTGAGCAGTCGAGGCTTTCCACTGTCATGTACTGAGCTAAACTTGCATTGTTTTGCAACATCTTATCACCTCTGCTGAGGCCAGTTATGGGGATATGTGGCAGGTTTAGACTTGTGAAGTCTGCAGTGTGCACTTCCAATTCTCAGAAATGAAAACTCCACAAATTTCACAGTCAAAGGGACATGAAACCCAAATTGTTATTTCATGATTTAGAAAGAGCATGTAATTTTAAACAACTTTCCAATTTACTTCTATTATCTCATTTGCTTCAATGTCTTGATATCCTTTGTTGAAAAGCATATCTAAATAGGCTCAGTAGTTGCTGATTGGTGGCTACACATAGAGTCCTCATGGGATTGGATCAACCATGTGTATTGCTATTTCTTCAACAAAGGATACCTAAATAATGAATAGAAATATTGTTTAAAATTGTATTCTCTGTCTGAATCATAAAATATATTTTTTGGGTTTCATGTCTCTTTAAATTACAGGAAAAGGGGGCAAAATAATAATGAAAATATATTAATCATTAGAGAATATTAAAGGGACATTCAACAGATTGTTATATAAAATGTTTACTTAATTTGCTATTTATTTGCCCAATTTCTTGAAATTGTGGGTTTGTAATGCAGAGAATTGTAAGTGCACACTGCAGTTTTTACTAGCGTAAAGATACCACATATCTATTCCTAATTTGCCTCAACAGAGATTATAACAAAATTCAAAACTTTTTGCTGACAAAATAACAGTAGTCTTGTGTACTTCAGTAACAAATATGGATTGGTTCCTCCGATAAAGGAATTGGTGGGGAATGTTAATGATTGAAAAACAATTGCAGCAAACAAGATGTTAATGCATTTAAAAAACACTCTCGCTTGGCATGCTAATTACTGTAAAACTGAATAATCTTGTAATTACAAGCTGTTTACTGTCCCTATATATATATATATATATATATATATATATATATATATATATATATATATATATATATATATATATATATATATATATATATATATAAAATGCTAGGTGGTTATAGATAACTAACATATCTAAGTAGTTTCTCTGAGAAGAAAGCCCCTTTCAGTCAAATAACAATCTATACATAAATCCAATAGGGGCAACTACTAAGGGTTAAAATGATTGCTGGATAATAAACTTTATGATTTTACCACCAAAAGCCCAATGGAACAAAGGGAAATAATGAATATCATTCATCTTCTGAAATGTCTTCAGCTTCAAGATTAAAGGGTTTACTGACCTTCAGAAATGACATCAAAATAATAGTGTACCTAATATGCTAGTTTTAACCCACTGGGTACAGTGGAGGGCTACAATGCATTTTAAAGGGACATTAAACACTTTGAGATGATAATATAAAATGATAAACTGTATAGCCCTACAGTAAAGGAAAAGATTGTACAGCAAATGCTGATGCCAATCAAGGATTATGGGGATGTAGTATATGCACCTGCACCGCAAACTCACCTTAATAAACTTAATACACTGTATAACTTGTTCTGCAGCTTTGTGCTACAATGTAACTACAGGACACACCATTGTGACATGCTAAAAGAACTAAACTGGCTGTCGCTGGAATCCAGATGCACCCTCCATCTTTCCTGCCTTGTATTTAAGAACCTTTCTGGGAAGCTCCCACCCTACCTGAGCAGAATGCTCTCCCCAGCTATTCCCACCTCCTATAACCTCCGATCCAGTACCAGCACATTATTTAGTCTGCCCCCATACAAAAAGAAAGCAGCTCGATCCTCCTTTTCCTATAGAGCACCACAATTATGGAATGACCTCCCGCACACTTTAAAACTTTCCCCAAGCCTAAAATCATTTAAGAGATCCCTCTCTACATATCTCAAAACAGAATGCACCTGTCATGGCTGATTATATATTTCCTACCTGTTCTATGTAAAATTTTGCCTATATTGTATATTAATATTGTTTCTGTATTTTATTGTACCCTATTTTATCAATGCAATGTTTTGTGGACCCAGGACATACTTGAAAACGAGAGAAATCTCAATGTATCCTTCCTGTTAGCTTTGCATTTCCTGTTACAAATGGAAGAGCAGAACACTGTAATATTCCACACAGCCATTGGCTGCACACTCTAGTGACCTATTTATAACTGTCCCTAATTGGTCACAGCAGAGAAGGTAACCTAAGTTACAACATGGCAGCTCCCATTGTCTTTTGACACTAAAAGTTATTTTGTCACTATGTAAACAACTAATTAAACTTTAAAAAAAATACATCTACATGTTATTCTCAGACTCATCTTTTCTTTTAATTCATCATTCTATCTAGCATTTATTTAGTGTTTAATGTCCCTTTAAGGTTGTGATATCTACCTCCCTGTTTCTTTATCAAGTGACTTGATTCAATTGGCATATAGTGCAATTTATTTTCATAGCTATAATCAAAAAGGGTGTTTAAAAATTATTTTTTATGAATTTGTGCAGAATAAACCTTCTTTGGCTTAGTTTCCATTGAGGTGGAAAAAGTGTGGACACTGGTAGTAACATAAAAAATCTTCACAGACTTTAATGAAGATAAATGTTTTTATCAACAGTTTCCACAATTTACCACCTTTGGTCTAGTTTAAATTGAGGTGGTAAAGTTTGGAAAATGGTGATAAAAACATTTATCTCCATTAAAGTCTGTGGAGAAGTTTTATGTTACCACCAGTTTCTAAAATGTACCACCTCAATAGAAACTAGGCCTATTGACAGTAAATGTGAGGCTGACAGTTGCAAAGTATTGAGGGGGAGCATTTTAACCCCTTAATGACCACAGCACTTTTCCATTTTCTGTCCGTTTGGGACCAAGGCTATTTTTACATTTTTGCGGCGTTTGTGTTTAGCTGTAATTTTCCACTTACTCATTTACTCTACCCACACATATTATATACCGTTTTTCTCGCCATTAAATAGACTTTCTAAAGATACCATTATTTTCATCATATCTTATAATTTACTATAAAAAAAATGTATAAAATATGAGGAAAAAATGGAAAAAAACACACCTTTTCTAACTTTGACCCCCAAAATCTGTTACACATCTACAACCACCAAAAAACACCCATGCTAAATAGTTTCTAAATTTTGTCCTGAGCTTAGAAATACCCAATGTTAATATGTTCTTTGCTTTTTTTGCAAGTTATAGGGCCATAAATACAAGTAGCACTTTGCTATTTCCAAACCACTTTTTTTTACAAAATTAGCGCTAGTTACGTTTGGACACTGATATCTTTCAGGAATCCCTGAATATCCATTGACATGTATATATTTTTTTTTAGAAGACATCCCAAAGTATTGATCTAGGCCCATTTTGGTATATTTCATGCCACCATTTCACCGCCAAATGCGATCAAATAAAAAAAATTGTTCACTTTCTCACAAATTTTTTCACAAACTTTAGGTTTCTCACTGAAATTATTTACAAACAACTTATGCAATTATGAAATAAATGGTTGTAAATACTTCTCTTGGATCCCCTTTGTTCATAAATAGCAGAGATATGTGGCTTTGGCTTTGCTTTTTGCTAATTAGAAGACTGGTAAATGCCACTGCGCACCACACGTGTATTATGCCCAGCAGTGAAGGGGTTAATTAGGGAGCATGTAGGGAGCTTTAAGGGTTAATTTTAGCTTTAGTGTAGTGTAGTAGAGAACCCCAAGTATTGATCTAGGCCCATTTTGGTATATTTCATGCCACCATTTCACCGCCAAATGCGATCAAATAAAAAAAAACTTTAATTTTTTCACAATTTTAGGTTTCTCACTGAAATTATTTACAAACAGCTTGTGCAATTATGGCACAAATGGTTGTAAATGCTTCTCTGGGATCCCCTTTGTTCAGAAATAGCAGACATATATGACTTTGGCGTTGCTTTTTGGTAATTAGAAGGCCGCTAAATGCTGCTGCGCATCACACATGTATTATGGCTAGCAGTGAAGGGGTTAATTAGGTAGTTTGTAGGGAGCTTGCAGGGTTAATTTTATCTTTAGAGTAGAGATCAGCCTCCCACCTGACACATCACACCCCCTGATCCCTCCCAAACAGCTTCCTTCCCTCCCCCACCCCACCATTGTCCCCGCCATCTTAAGTACTGGCAGAAAGTTTGCCAGTACTAAAATAAAAGGTATTTTTTTTTTCTTTCCTATTTTTTTTTGGGCATATTTACATATGCTGCTTTGTAGAATCTCCCCATAGCCCCCAACCTCCCTGATCCCCCCCAAAAAGCTCTCTAACCCTCCCCCTCTGCCTTACTGGGGGCCATCTTGGGTACTGGCAGCTGTCTGCCAGTACCCAGTTTGCAGAAAAAAAATGGTTTTATTTTTTTTTTTTCACCCGTTTTTTTTCTGTAGTGTAGCTTCCCTCCCTCCACAGAGCACCCAACACCTACTGATGACCGTTATTTTTTACTTTACTTAACATTTTCTTAACATTTGCCTTATATTATTTTCTGTAGAGTAGCGGTTCCCACCCGCTCCCTCCCCGTGCACGCGCCAGCCCCGCCTCCCTGTGCACGTGCGCGCGTCCGTGCGCGTGTCCGGGCATCCCCGCCCACGATCCCGCCCCCCTGGACATCATCTGGGCCATCGATGGCCGCCACCCGCCTCCCACACACGCTCCCACCCACCAACGATGGAAGCCATAGATATCCGGTGCAGAGAGGGCCACAGAGTGGCCCTCTCTGCATCGGATGGCTACTAAGGGTTATTGCAGGATGCCTCGATATCGAGGCATCACTGCAATAACCGGAAAGCAGCTGGAAGCGAGCAGGATCGCTTCTAGCTGCTTTCCACACCGAGGACGTGCAGGGTACGTCCTTGGTCGTTAAGGGTATTTTTTTAGAGGACGTACCCTGCACGTCCTCGGTCATTAAGGGGTTAAGGGACATTCCACCAAAACTATTTGCTAACCAAATGTTAGCTGAGCTTAACAATAAAGTTCATTTTTATCCTGACACACAGTGTCTTTTCTATTGTTGTTTCTGCAACATCGCTGGATTCTGGTATCTACTGGAGTAAGTTACTACAAAATATATCTGCAAGTGAATTATTTTACATTGATTGGAGCCTCTATATATCTCTTCCCAGTTTTGGTTGAAAATGAAAGCACACAAGTGGGTCCAATCCTGCACGTATCGGCTGATCATCCATATTATATGGAGTGAGTATACTGCACACATAAAGGTTGATCTTAATACACTGGTTAAGTCATCTTTTCTTTCATCTAGTGGAAATTTCCACCGTGGTTGCTATAATATTATCCAGACCTGCGCCATCTATACATTCCATTATTTACATTGTTCAGTCTTTTGGGAGAGGCTGTAAGGAGGCAGCGGTCTACACTTTTAGGAGAGTATTGTTTCTCTTTGCCATCTGTGCATGATTACTGTATATAACATCTTACTATAATCTGCATTTGTATACTAACTAAATGTAAGTAAACTTTCTATAAAAAAGCATACTTTTCTTTTCTTTTTTTCTTTTTTTTTATTCTGACACTGATATACACACCAATCAGGATCTCATGGAAACATAGAAACAGATTTTGACAGCAGATAAGACCCATAGGCCCAGCAAGTCTGCCCGATATTTCCTAACAGTATAAACTTATCTAGTTTGTAGGATAGTCTTATGCTTATCCCAGGCATTCTTAAAGTCCCCCACAGTGTTTGTCATTACTACCTCTTGTGGAAGTTTATTCCATGAATCAATCACCCTTTCTGTAAAGAAGCTTCCATAAATTACTCCTGAATCTACTACCCTTCAGCTTGAGATCATGACCCCTTGTTCTTGAATTTTCCTTTTTATGTAAAATACTCACTTACTCAGTTTTACAAAGCCCTTTAACGTACTTGAAAGTTGCTATCATATCACCTCTTTCCCTTCTCTCCTCTAAGCTATACATATTTAGGTCATTGAGCCTATGGTAAGTTTTATTTTTTAGACCATGTACCTTTTTGGTAGCCCTCCTTTGCACAGATACAAGTTTGTTAATATCCTTCTGAAGACATGGCCTCCGGAACTGCACACAATACTCAAGATAAGGCCTAACTACAGGCAGTCCCCGGGTTAAGTACAAGATAGGGACTTTAGGTTTGTTCTTAAGTTGAATCTGTATGTAAGTCAGAACAGGCACTTTTTTAGGTGAAACTCTAGCCAAACAATCTTTCTAATCAGGATACAGACAGCAGTGAAACCTCAAGTAGCTCTAACCCCATACCATACTCACCAGAACTAAATTGAATGGCGTTCTACTCAGGAAATGCAACAAATGCAACTTGGACAGATGTTTGTCATAATATATTATTTATTTTTAACTGTGCATATAAATGCTTAAACATTTTCAAATACAGGTATTGTACAGTACAGTACAGTACTGTACACTACAACCTTAAACAACCTTAAACAAACATTTTCAAATATTGCAGTACAACCTTAAACAATCTTGGTAGAGGATGATGGACTTGTTGGAGAGTTGAATTTTGCTACTGGAGTTCATTTATTGAAGTATGCATCAAGGGAGGTTTGTATAGAGCTTTTCTTTTGCTTATCATAAATAGCCCTGTAGCATTTCAGACCTTCAGTAACTGTACGATAAAGTTTTGCAAACCTCTCTGTATCAGAATCTTGCTCCTCTAACTTTGCCATTCCTGCTTCAATAAGACGAAAAGCATCAGCTAACTCTTTTGTAAGGAACTTTCTCCAACATTGGTGTGTCCGGTCCACGGCGTCATCCTTACTTGTGGGATATCTCTTCCCCAACAGGAAATGGCAAAGAGTCCCAGCAAAGCTGGCCATATAGTCCCTCCTAGGCTCCGCCCACCCCAGTCATTCTCTTTGCCGTTGCACAGGCAACATCTCCACGGAGATGGTTAAGAGTTTTTTGGTGTTTAAATGTAGTTTTTATTCTTCTATCAAGTGTTTGTTATTTTAAAATAGTGCTGGTATGTACTATTTACTCTGAAACAGAAAAGGATGAAGATTTCTGTTTGTGAGAGGAAGATGATTTTAGCAGACAGTAACTAAAATCGATTGCTGTTTCCACATAGGACTGTTGAGATGAAGTAACTTCAGTTGGGGGAAACAGTTAGCAGACTTTTCTGCTTAAGGTATGACTAGCCATATTTCTAACAAGACCATGTAATGCTGGAAGGCTGTCATTTCCCCTCATGGGGACCGGTAAGCCATTTTCTTAGTCAAACAAACAGAATAAAGGGCTTAATATGGGCTAAAAAACAAACAAACTGGTAGACATTTTTATGGGCTAAATCGATTGCTTTATTTGGGCATTTTATTCATATTTATGCTGCCAATTCGCATTTATAAACTTGGGGAGCGTTTATTAAACGGCAGGCACTATGTTAGACACCTTTTCCAGTCAGGGGGCCTTCCTAGTTGTAGACTGAGCCTCATTTTCGCGCCATTACTGCGCAGTTGTTTTTTGAGAGCAGGGCATGCAGATGCATGTGTGAGGATCTGAAATTTGCTGGAAAAGCTTCTAGAAGGCGTCAATTGGTATCGTATTCCCCTCTGGGCTTGGTTAGGTCTCAGCAAAGGCTATAGCTGGGACTGTATAGGGGTTAAATTTGTAAACGGCTCCGGTTCCGTTATTTTAAGGGTTAAAGCTCTGAAATTTGGTGTGCAATACTCTTAATGCTTTAAGACACTGTGGTGAAATTTTGGTAATTTTTTAACAATTCCTTCATACTTTTTCACATATTCAGTAAAAAAGTGTTATCTGTTTAAAATTTAAAGAGACAGTAACGGTTTTGTTTTAAAACGTTTTTTGTGCTTTGTTGACAAGTTTAAGCCTGTTTAACATGTCTGTGCCTTCGGATAAGCTATGTTCTATATGTATGAAAGCCAATGTGTCTCCCCATTTAAATTTATGTGATAATTGTGCCATAGCGTCCAAACAAAGTAAGGACAGTACTGCCACAGATAATGAAATTGCCCAAGATGATTCCTCAGATGAGGGGAGTAAACATGATACTACATCATCTCCTACTGTGTCTACACCAGTTTTGCCCACACAGGAGGCCCCTAGTACATCTAGTGCGCCAATGCTTATTACCATGCAACAATTAACGGCTGTAATGGATAACTCCATAGCAAATATTTTATCCAAAATGCCTACTTATCAGAGAAAGCTCGATTGCTCTGTTTTAAACACTGAAGAGCAGGAGGGCGCTGATGATAATTGTTCTGTCATACCCTCACACCAATCTGAAGGGGCCATGAGGGAGGTTTTGTCAGATGGGGAAATTTCAGATTCAGGAAAAATTTCTCAACAAGCTGAACCTGATGTTGTGACATTTAAATTTAAATTAGAACATCTCCGCGCACTGCTTAAGGAGGTGTTATCTACTCTGGATGATTGTGACAACTTGGTCATTCCAGAGAAATTATGCAAGATGGACAAGTTCCTAGAGGTTCCGGTGCACCCCGACGCTTTTCCTATACCCAAGCGGGTGGCGGACATAGTAAATAAGGAGTGGGAAAAGCCCGGCATACCTTTTGTTCCCCCCCCCTATATTTAAGAAATTATTTCCTATGGTCGACCCCAGAAAGGACTTATGGCAGACAGTCCCTAAGGTCGAGGGGGCAGTTTCTACTCTAAACAAACGCACTACTATTCCTATCGAAGATAGTTGTGCTTTCAAAGATCCTATGGATAAAAAATTGGAGGGTTTGCTTAAAAAGATTTTTGTACAGCAAGGTTACCTTCTACAACCCATTTCGTGCATTGTTCCTGTCACTACAGCAGCGTGGTTCTGGTTCGAGGAACTAGAAAACTCGCTTAGTAGAGAGACTCCATATGAGGAGGTTATGGACAGAGTTCACGCACTTAAGTTGGCTAACTCTTTTATTTTAGATGCCGCTTTGCAATTAGCTAGATTAGCGGCGAAAAATTCAGGGTTTGCTATCGTGGCGCGCAGAGCGCTTTGGCTAAAGTCTTGGTCAGCGGATGTGTCATCCAAGACAAAATTGCTTAACATCCCTTTCAAAGGTAAAACTCTATTTGGACCAGAATTGAAAGAGATTATTTCAGACATCACTGGGGGAAAGGGCCACGCCCTTCCAGAAGATAGGCCTTTCAAGGCAAAGAATAAGTCTAATTTTCGTTCCTTTCGCAATTTCAGGAACGGACCGGCCTCTAATTCTGCATCCTCTAAGCAAGAGGGTAATGCCTCAAAACCCAAACCAGCCTGGAAACCGATGCAAGGCTGGAACAAGGGTAAGCAGGCCAAGAAGCCTGCCGCTGCTAACAAAACAGCATGAAGGAGTAGCCCCCGATCCGGGACCGGATCTAGTGGGGGGCAGACTCTCTCTCTTTGCTCAGGCTTGGGCAAGAGATGTTCAGGATCCCTGGGCGCTAGAAATAGTTTCTCAGGGTTATCTCCTGGAATTCAGGGAACTACCCCCAAGGGGAAGGTTCCACATGTCTCACTTATCCTCAAACCAAATAAAGAGACAGGCGTTCTTACATTGTGTAGAAGACCTGTTAAAGATGGGAGTGATACACCCAGTTCCAATAAAGGAACAAGGAATGGGATTTTATTCCAATCTGTTCGTAGTTCCCAAAAAAGAGGGAACTTTCAGACCAATTTTGGATTTGAAGATCCTAAACAAATTTCTCAGGGTACCATCGTTCAAGATGGAAACCATTCGAACGATTCTACCCACTATCCAGGAAAGTCAATTTATGACTACCGTGGATCTAAAGGATGCGTACCTACATATTCCTATCCACAAAGAACATCATCAGTTCCTAAGGTTTGCTTTTCTGGACAAGCATTACCAGTTTGTGGCCCTCCCATTCGGGTTAGCCACTGCTCCAAGGATTTTCACAAAGGTACTAGGGTCCCTTCTAGCGGTTCTAAGACCGAGGGGCATTGCAGTAGTACCTTACTTGGACGACATTCTAATACAAGCGTCGTCCCTGTCAAAAGCAAAGGCTCATACAGACATCGTTCTGGCCTTTCTCAGATCACACGGATGGAAGGTGAACATAGAAAAAAGTTCTCTGTCTCCGTCGACAAGAGTTCCCTTCTTGGGAACAATAATAGATTCCTTAGAAATGAGGATTTTTCTGACAGAGGTCAGAAAGTCAAAACTTCTAAGCACTTGTCAAGTTCTTCATTCTGTTCCTGTTCCTTCCATAGCGCAGTGCATGGAAGTAGTAGGGTTGATGGTTGCAGCAATGGACATAGTTCCTTTTGCACAAATTCATCTAAGACCATTACAACTGTGCATGCTCAAACAGTGGAATGGGGACTATACAGACTTGTCTCCAATGATTCAAGTAGATCAGAAGACCAGAGATTCACTCCGTTGGTGGCTGACCCTGGACCATCTGTCCCAGGGAATGAGCTTCCGCAGACCAGAGTGGGTCATTGTCACGACCGACGCCAGTCTAGTGGGCTGGGGCGCGGTCTGGGAATCCCTGAAAGCTCAGGGTCTATGGTCTCGGGAAGAGTCTCTTCTCCCGATAAACATTCTGGAACTGAGAGCGATATTCAATGCTCTCAGGGCTTGGCCTCAACTAGCAAAGGCCAGATTCATAAGGTTCCAATCAGACAACATGACGACCGTTGCGTATATCAATCATCAGGGGGGAACAAGGAGTTCCCTGGCGATGAAAGAAGTGACCAAAATAATTCAATGGGCGGAGGATCACTCCTGCCACTTGTCTGCGATCCACATCCCAGGTGTGGAAAACTGGGAGGTGGATTTTCTGAGTCATCAGACATTCAATCCGGGGGAGTGGGAACTCCATCCGGAGATCTTTGCCCAAATAACTCAATTATGGGGCATTCCAGACATGGATCTGATGGCGTCTCGTCAGAAATTCAAGGTTCCTTGCTACGGGTCCAGATCCAGGGATCCCAAGGCGACTCTAGTAGATGCACTAGTAGCACCTTGGACCTTCAACCTAGCTTATGTATTTCCACTGTTTCCTCTCATTCCCAGGCTGGTAGCCAGGATCAATCAGGAGAGGGCCTCGGTGATCTTGATAGCTCCTGCGTGGCCACGCAGGACTTGGTATGCAGACCTGGTGAATATGTCATCGGTTCCACCATGGAAGCTACCTTTGAGACAGGACCTTCTTGTTCAGGGTCCATTCGAACATCCAAATCTGGTCTCCCTCCAGCTGACGGCTTGGAGATTGAACGCTTGATTCTATCGAAGCGTGGGTTTTCAGATTCTGTGATAGATACTCTGGTTCAGGCCAGAAAACCGGTAACTAGAAAGATTTACCATAAAATATGGAAAAGATATATCTGTTGGTGTGAATCCAAAGGATTCCCATGGAATAAGATAAAAATTCCTAAGATTCTCTCCTTTCTACAAGAAGGTTTGGAGAAAGGATTATCTGCAAGTTCTCTAAAGGGACAGATCTCTGCTTTATCTGTCTTCTACACAAAAGACTGGCAGCTGTGCCAGATGTTCAAGCATTTGTTCAGGCTCTGGTTAGGATCAAGCCTGTTTACAGACCTTTGACTCCTCCCTGGAGTCTAAATCTAGTTCTTTCAGTTCTTCAAGGGGTTCCGTTTGAACCTTTACATTCCATAGATATTAAGTTGCTATCTTGGAAAGTTTTGTTTTTGGTTGCAATTTCTTCTGCTAGAAGAGTTTCAGAGTTATCTGCTCTGCAGTGTTCTCCGCCCTATCTGGTGTTCCATGCAGATAAGGTGGTTTTGCGTACTAAGCCTGGTTTTCTTCCTAAGGTTGTTTCTAACAAAAATATTAACCAGGAGATAGTTGTACCTTCTTTATGTCCGAATCCAGTTTCAAAGAAGGAACGTTTGTTACACAATTTGGACGTAGTCCGTGCTCTAAAATTCTATTTAGAGGCTACAAAAGATTTCAGACAAACACCTTCCTTGTTTGTTGTTTATTCTGGTAAAAGGAGAGGTCAAAAAGCGACTTCTACCTCTCTTTCCTTTTGGCTTAAAAGCATCATCCAATTGGCTTATGAGACTGCCGGACGGCAGCCTCCTGAAAGAATCACAGCTCACTCCACTAGGGCTGTGGCTTCCACATGGGCCTTCAAGAACAAGGCTTCTGTTGACCAGATATGTAAGGCAGCGACTTGGTCTTCACTGCACACTTTTACCAAATTTTACAAATTTGATACTTTTGCTTCTTCGGAGGCTATTTTTGGGAGAAAGGTTTTGCAAGCTGTGGTGCCTTCCGTTTAGGTAACCTGATTTGCTCCCTCCCTTCATCCGTGTCCTAAAGCTTTGGTATTGGTTCCCGCAAGTAAGGATGACGCCGTGGACCGGACACACCAATGTTGGAGAAAACAGAATTTATGCTTACCTGATAAATTACTTTGTCCAACGGTGTGTCCGGTCCACGGCCCGCCCTGGTTTTTTAATCAGGTCTGATGAATTATTTTCTCTAACTACAGTCACCACGGTACCATATGGTTTCTCCTATATATATTTCCTCCTGTCCGTCGTTCGAATGACTGGGGTGGGCAGAGCCTAGGAGGGACTATATGGCCAGCTTTGCTGGGACTCTTTGCCATTTCCTGTTGGGGAAGAGATATCCCACAAGTAAGGATGACGCCGTGGACCGGACTCACCGTTGGAGAAAGTAATTTATCAGGTAAGCATAAATTCTGTTTTTTCAGTTGTGGAGTTTCTATGTCCTGGGTTTCTTCCCTCAGTTCTATCTCCTGCTCTAGTTCCATTAGGTCTTCATTGGTTAGTTCCTGGCTATGGGAGTCGAGAACCTCGATGACATCATTTTCAGTGATGTTTAACTGCAGTTGATTACCCATAGCAACCACAGTTTGCCTGGTTTCAGCGATTTCATCATCCGTAAAACCCAGAAATTCTTGTGTCAATTGGGGGCACAATTTGTTCCAAACTCCTCTCATATTTGCCTCTTTCACTTCATTCCAAGCATCAGCAATATTTTTGATGGCATCATAAATGTTATAATTTCTCCAGAAATCCCTTAAGGTCATCTCATCATTTTGGGTAGCCCTGACAGCTTGTGAGAATGTTCTCCGTAAATAATAGGCCTTAAAGGAGGCTATGACTCCCTGATCCATTGGCTGAATAAGTGATGTGGTGTTGGGGGGCAGAAATACCACCTTTACATTGGGGTGCATGTCATCTAAAGTGGTTGGATGTCCAGGGGCATTGTCAAGGAGAAGGAGAATGTTAAAAGGAATGTTTTTGGCTAAGCAATAACGTTCAACAGCAGGGATAAAATGGTTCAAAAACCATTCTTCAAAGAGTGCCAATGTAACCCAAGCCTTTGAATTTGCCCTCCAAATAACAGGAAGAAATGCCTTGGTGACATTACGTAGTGCCCTCGGATTTAGGGAGCGATGCACTAGCAAAGGCTTGAGCTTTAAATCCCCTGATGCATTACCCCCAAGTAATAAAGTCAGCCTGTCCTTTGATGCCTTATGTCCTGGTGAACTTTTTTCTTCTTTTGAAATGTATGTCCTCTCAGGCATTTTTTTCCAAAACAAGCCATTTTCGTCTACATTAAAGATTTGTTCTGGCAAATAGTCTCCATCGTCAATAATATCTTCCAATATCTTGTTAAAATCACTTGCAGCACTTGCATCGGCACTCGCTGCTTCGCCTTGAACTTTAATATTATGCAAATTTGCTCTTTTTTTAAAGCGATAAAACCAACCCCTACTTGCAACAAATTCTTCATTACAAACACCTTCAATTGCTGTATGAGGTGTACCTGCAGCTTTTAAATCATTAAAAATGCTTTGAGCCTTTTCTTGCACTAAAGAAAGACTGATAGGTATATTATGCTGATTTTTGTCTTCTATCCAAATTGTCAGCAGCCTTTCCATCTGGATAACTAAACCACTGCGTTGCTTAGTAATAATTGTAGCATTCATTGGGGTGTAGCCTTTCACATGGTCCATTATTCTACCTTTATCTTTTAAAATTGTTGCAATTGTTGAACTACTGTAACCCAATTCTTTGCCAATGGATGATGGATTTTCCCCTCTCTCTGATCTCTTTATTATTTCTACTTTCAGTTCCATGATGATGGTTTTTCTTTTTTTTGCTGTATCACCAGCACTTGTTTGGGAGGCAGATTTGTTTTTGGGAGGCATTTTTGCAGGGTACAAAAACACTGTACAATACTGTACAGAACAGGTAATGTATGCAGTACGTACTGTCCTGTAACTTCCTGTACAGTAACTTCCTGTGTACGTACAGTATTTTTGTTCCCTCAGCTCAACCACTGTAATTGTACGATCCATTCAGAAACATCAGGACTGACTTGTTACATAAGTCAGTCCTGATGTTTCCGAATCAAGCTATGACCACACGCCAGCTTATCTGGACATACCCTGTACTCGCTTCCATTATATGCTTTTTTACATTACAGTAAGGATAACAAAGTATTTTACCTGTAATGTACACGTACAGTAATAGGACAGCTCCACCTCCGGACTCTTCTTCTTTGTTCAAGTTTGAGTCACAGAGTTCTTCTAGGGAGACGCATCCACAGACCAATGAGAAGAGGGGTGTGTACAGGTCATGTGACCAGCGAGTGCAGACGTCAGTTCTTACGGAGGCGATGAGCCGACTTGAGGAGGGAATCCCTTGATGACACAGAGGAGCGACGGCACGGAGCGACGGCACACTCGGTGATGTTTAGGTACACTTTTGTTTCCCCCAGGACCGAGCAGCACTGAACACATCAGTAAGTGTTTATTGCCACCTAGTACACTTTGCTTGTGGGGCTTGATTTACATTCGCTAGAGGCTCAAACATGTGATTCACAACCGAGCAGCACTGAACACATCAGTAAGTGTTTATTGCTGTACTGTACTGTTTTTACTTTGCTTGTGGGGCTTGATTTACAGGCGATAATACTAGAGGCTCAAACATGTAAGGCTCCGTTCGTAAGTGCGAGTTGTACGTAAGTCGGATGTTCGTAACCCGGGGACTGCCTGTAATGATCTATAAAGTGGCATTAGAACCTTACTATTTCTGCAGCTAATACCTCTACCAATACATCCAAGCATTCTGCTGGCCTTACTCGCTGCATTACTACATTGTTTACTAAGTTTTAAATCATCTAAAATAATAATCTCCAAGTCCCGTTCCTCATCTGTAACAGTCAGTAAAGTGTCAGTGAGTCTGTAATTAATGCTTGGATTTTTCTTTTTCATGATTAAGGTCAGCACCTAATGCACTCTTGTACCATTCTCAGAGTTAAAAAAAGATTAAGCAAGATGTTAATGTAAAGTTTATCACAAATTTGCTTAGCAAAGTTTTTTTCTTAGTGCTATATAACACAGGAATAGTTTTTTCTGGACTGTCCCTTTAAATATATAGCGACAGATTACAAGTGGAGTGCTATTTAACACTCCTGCTCAAGCATTAACTGCACTAAAAGTAAACTTTTTGCGCACTTGGGTCGCGCTCGTTTTACAAGTTGAAAGTAAACTGTTTTGGCTAACCCGACGTGCGTAAAAAGCCGAACTTACAATATCACGCACACAATAACCTATTCCCCCGTAGAAGTCAATGGAGCAAAAATAAAAAACCTAACAGCCTACTCGTGCACAAACCTGACCCCATATTCTCAAGTGCACTAACCTGACATGAAAATATGAATATTCCCCATTCCAGTGTTCTTTACATAGAAGAATATGTTAGTTTTATTCATAAATACATATTTCTCTAATTATCGGATGGTAGGAAGGAATTATCGGATGATGGGAAGGAATATCTATTTAAAAATAGTACACATTCTACTATGTGCAGAACATTAGAATGTGAAATATTTACAGTAAATACATAGTTAAAACCTTTATTAAATATGAATATTGCATTAATATGATTTTACATGTTTTGATCTGCAAAGGGCTCCAATGCAATTCTATATCTATATATGTCTATAAATGTATTTATGAGTTTATATCTGTATATATGTCTGTAAATACAAATATACACACAAAAATACATATACACACATATAAATATATACAGTATATATATACACACACACACACATATAAATATATATATATATACACATACATATACACACACATACACATATAAATATAAATATATATATATATATATATATATATATATATATATATATATATATATATATATATATATATATATATATATATACACACACACACACACACACATATAAATATATATAGAATACATGAAGGTAACTCAGGCACTTCCCGGATAAGGATAAAAAGAGCTTTATTCATCAAAAATAGTAAAAACAGACAATAGCATAGTCCATTCTGACACAGCTATAACTACTAGTTACACAGTGAATAAGGACTGCTGGGATCCTGCTGCAGACATGTTTCGTGCTTGGATAGCACTTGTTCACTGCTTACAGGATACCCAGACTCCTCTGCGCTTAATTAGGGATTTTCTTAAAGATACATATACCCTATTATAAATGTCCTTATTGTTAACAACAATTCAATATGAGCAGGTTACCAATTTTAACTTATTTGTAACAAATACATCCTATTGTTCCTTTCTTTTCTTATCCATTTTATAATGATACATTCTTTCATAATAATGTTACATATTACTCATTATTGTGTTTATAAACTGTTTCCCTCAATGTTGTTACTATAGATTATCAATAAATGTTCACAACCTTATATATACAATTTCTCATACCTTTGATATATATCTATATTTGAAATTAAGGATTATTTAGAAATACCTATGTTAGAAAGAAGGGGGGGGGGGGACCATTAAAGAAATAGAGGAAATGTATCTACATTTAAACACACAGGTCAATATCTCTTCTAAAGTTCAAGCCATAGGGGATAGAGGTACTTGCAGTAAAAATCCAAAAGACCTCTCTGAGGTCTAATTTTTCCTCTCTGTTCCCCCCTCTCCTCCATTGTGGAACATGGTCTATTGCTTGGACAGATAGTAAGTTAACATCAGAATTGTGATTATTTCTAAAGTGCAGTGCAATTGGAGTATCAGAATCCGGATCCTCAATGGATCTTACATGTGCTAGAAACCTATCCTTTAAGGATCTTTTAGTTTTTCCAATATACTGCTTTTGGCACCCCCTACAGGTTAACAAGTAAACTACATGTGTTGTAGTGCAGTTAATGTAGAAATGTATTTTGTGTGTTTTATTTGTAGTTGTTGAAATAAATGTGTCACCTTCTATTACATGATCACAGGTCTTACAAATTTTCTTCCTGCATTTAAAAAAACCTTTTCGTTGTTTTAACCAACAAGTATTGCTTGACCTCTTTGAGCAATCTGAAGGTGACACATGATTTCCAATTGTTTTTCCTTTCCTAGAGATGTAATCACAACCCTCTTTTACAATATCCTTTAGTCCTGGATCTGTTTGTAATATGGGAATATTACGTCTTATAATATTACAAATTTCCGTATACTCCATACTATACGTTGTAATACATTTAGGCTTACATTTTGTATTAGTGTTGTATTGTCTCTTATGTTTGTCCTTATACTCCAATAGTGTGTCTCTTGGTATTGCATCAACCTCACTACGTGCCTTTTTGAGAATATTGCTATCATAGCCTCTAATCATTAACCTTTCTGTTATAATGTCTGCCTGTTTATTGTAATCTTCAGATCTAGAACAATTTCGTCTAGCTCGGATATATTGTCCTTTTGGTATACCATGTATTGTATGACGTGGATGGCTGGAATTAAATTCAAGAATAGTATTTCCTGATGTTTGTTTCCTATATAGGTTTGTTTCGATTGAACCTGAATTCACTGAAATATTTATATCTAGAAAACATATTTGAGTTACATTTTGTTCCCCTACAAATTTTATACCACATTGGTTCATATTTAGATAGTTACAAAAGTTCTCTACTTCATGTTCACTGCTGTCAATAATAAATATCAGGTCATCTATGAACCTAGCGTAGAGTATGATATTATCCTTGAGGGGGTTCCCATCTCCAAAGACGTGGAACCGCTCCCACCATCCCATAAAGAGATTGGCGTAACTGGCGGCAAATTTTGCCCCCATAGCGGTTCCACGCCTCTGAAGATAGAAGCCCCCCTCAAACTATGGGAGTTCAAGTCCAGAAAAATGAATCGTGATAAGCATGATTATGATCATCACAATGTATACAGATGGGATAATATGGATAACTTTGGAAGAGAGTCCAAAAAAGGTGGAAGAAGATGGTTTAAGAACCGGAATAAGAAGACCAAACAAGTCACATTCTCTGATACAGAATATGAGGTAGAGTCATCTGAAGGAGAAGCAAATATAGAGGATGAAGAACCCACAGTACTACAGGCTACCTTTGAAGGATCAAAAGAAACACAGTCAAAAAACGGACAGTCAAGGACTCAAAACCCAGGAAGAAAAAAACACACCGAGGAAAAAGGGGAAAGGGAAGAAAAATTGGAATACAAGAAACAAGACAAGAAGAAGAAGGAACAACAAAGGGTCTATGTAACGAGATCAGAAGCATACAAAAAGAAATATGCATGAATAATGATGTATTGAACTTGTCTGATGTATTGTTAACAAATGATGAATTAAGGGTTTTGTCAAAAGGTCTCAGTTTTGTACCCTCACAGCATTTTAATTTATAAAACACTGTGTTGGATGTGAACAGATTTGTCAGAAAACTGATACTGCGAAAACATTTCGTGAATGCTGTGGAGGTACAAGAAGAGACAGAAACTGCAACTACCTCAATTACTGGGGAAGGTTTAACATTCTCTGAAGAGTGTTCAGTAATGGATTTACAGGAGTTATTGGATGTAAGAATAGGGGAAAATCTTATTAAGGAGAGGGACTTAGATTTTTCTAAGTTTAGAAAAAAGAACAACTTTTACCCTGTAAATTCTAGAACTCATCCTGTGGAGACCTTTCAGAAGGTGGTAGAAGGACAGCTCAGGGAGCTCAGTGAAAAAACTAAAAAGTGTAAACATAATATGACACTCAAAGAAAAGGAAGCACTGAATAATATCTCTAGTGATGATAGAATTGTTGTACGTCCCTCAGACAAGGGAGGAAATGTCGTAATACTAAACAAGTCTGATTATATAGCTGAGGCAAAACGACAGCTACAAGACAGTGAGGTATATGGTAGACTAAAGGATAACCCAAGTATACAGGGAGTGCAGAATTATTAGGCAAATGAGTATTTTGACCACATCATCCTCTTTATGCATGTTGTCTTACTCCAAGCTGTATAGGCTCGAAAGCCTACTACCAATTAAGCATATTAGGTGATGTGCATCTCTGTAATGAGAAGGGGTGTGGTCTAATGACATCAACACCCTATATCAGGTGTGCATAATTATTAGGCAACTTCCTTTCCTTTGGCAAAATGGGTCAAAAGAAGGACTTGACAGGCTCAGAAAAGTAAAAAATAGTGAGATATCTTGCAGAGGGATGCAGCACTCTTAAAATTGCAAAGCTTCTGAAGCGTGATCATCGAACAATCAAGCGTTTCATTCAAAATAGTCAACAGGGTCGCAAGAAGCGTGTGGAAAAACCAAGGCGCAAAATAATTGCCCATGAACTGAGAAAAGTCAAGCGTGCAGCTGCCAAGATGCCACTTGCCACCAGTTTGGCCATATTTCAGAGCTGCAACATCACTGGAGTGCCCAAAAGCACAAGGTGTGCAATACTCAGAGACATGGCCAAGGTAAGAAAGGCTGAAAGACGACCACCACTGAACAAGACACACAAGCTGAAACGTCAAGACTGGGCCAAGAAATATCTCAAGACTGATTTTTCTAAGGTTTTATGGACTGATGAAATGAGAGTGAGTCTTGATGGGCCAGATGGATGGGCCGTGGCTGGATTGGTAAAGGGCAGAGAGCTCCAGTCCGACTCAGACGCCAGCAAGGTGGAGGTGGAGTACTGGTTTGGGCTGGTATCATCAAAGATGAGCTTGTGGGGCCTTTTCGGGTTGAGGATGGAGTCAAGCTCAACTCCCAGTCCTACTGCCAGTTTCTGGAAGACACCTTCTTCAAGCAGTGGTACAGGAAGAAGTCTGCATCCTTCAAGAAAAACATGATTTTCATGCAGGACAATGCTCCATCACACGCGTCCAAGTACTCCACAGCGTGGCTGGCAAGAAAGGGTATAAAAGAAGAAAATCTAATGACATGGCCTCCTTGTTCACCTGATCTGAACCCCATTGAGAACCTGTGGTCCATCATCAAATGGGAGATTTACAAGGAGGGAAAACAGTACACCTCTCTGAACAGTGTCTGGGAGGCTGTGGTTGCTGCTGCACGCAAAGTTGATGGTGAACAGATCAAAACACTGACAGAATCCATGGATGGCAGGCTTTTGAGTGTCCTTGCAAAGAAAGGTGGCTATATTGGTCACTGATTTGTTTTTGTTTTGTTTTTGAATGTCAGAAATGTATATTTGTGAATGTTAAGATGTTATATTGGTTTCACTGGTAAAAATAAATAATTGAAATGGGTATATATTTGTTTTTTGTTAAGTTGCCTAATAATTATGCACAGTAATAGTCACCTGCACACGCAGATATCCCCCTAAAATAGCTATAACTAAAAACAAACTAAAAACTACTTCCAAAACTATTCAGCTTTGATATTAATTAGTTTTTTGGGTTCATTGAGAACATGGTTGTTGTTCAATAATAAAATTAATCCTCAAAAATACAACTTGCCTAATAATTCTGCACTCCCTGTAAAATATAAGGACATTCTAAGTGAAATTGTAAAAAGGGCCAGATATAACAATGTAATAACAACAACAATGGAGGAAGCATTAATACCTGAGAATACTACTATTCCTATATTCCACTACTTCCCAAAATCCATAAAAGTATGGAAAATCCCCCAGGATGCCCCATCATAGCGGGCATTAATTCACTTAATGAACCCCTGTCGGATCTTATGGATACATATCTACAACCTTTAGTCAACAAATTGCCCAGCTATATTAGAGATACCACTGACCTATTGTTAAAATTAAACATGATTGAATGGAAACCGAGTTATAGGTTTCTGGTAGCTGATGTGAATTCCCTATATACATCTATAACTCACCAACAAGGCCTTAAAGCGATAGAGTATGTGTTGGAAAATCAAAGTAATTATGATGATAATACCAAACAATTCATTTTGTATTCAATTGAATACTTATTGACACACAATTTCTTCATGTTTGAGGGGGGCTTCTATCTCCAGAGGCGTGGAACCGCTATGGGGGCAAAATTTGCCCCCTGTTACGCCAATCTCTTTATGGGATGGTGGGAGCGGTTCCACGTCTTTGGAGATGGGAACCCCCTCAAGGATAATATCATACTCTACGCTAGGTTCATAGATGACCTGATATTTATTATTGACAGCAGTGAACATGAAGTAGAGAACTTTTGTAACTATCTAAATATGAACCAATGTGGTATAAAATTTGTAGGGGAACAAAATGTAACTCAAATATGTTTTCTAGATATAAATATTTCAGTGAATTCAGGTTCAATCGAAACAAACCTATATAGGAAACAAACATCAGGAAATACTATTCTTGAATTTAATTCCAGCCACGTCATACAATACATGGTATACCAAAAGGACAATATATCCGAGCTAGACGAAATTGTTCTAGATCTGAAGATTACAATAAACAGGCAGACATTATAACAGAAAGGTTAATGATTAGAGGCTATGATAGCAATATTCTCAAAAAGGCACGCAGTGAGGTTGATGCAATACCAAGAGACACACTATTGGAGTATAAGGACAAACACAAGAGACAATACAACACTAATACAAAATGTAAGCCTAAATGTATTACAACGTATAGTATGGAGTATACGGAAATTTGTAATATTATAAGACGTAATATTCCCATATTACAAACAGATCCAGGACTAAAGGATATTGTAAAAGAGGGTTGTGATTACATCTCTAAGAAAGGAAAAACAATTGGAAATCATGTGTCACCTTCAGATTGCTCAAAGAGGTCAAGCAATACTTGTTGGTTAAAACAACGAAAAGGTTTTATTAAATGCAGGAAGAAAATTTGTAAGACCTGTGATCATGTAATAGAAGGTGACACATTTATTTCAACAACTACAAATAAAACACACAAAATAAATTTCTACATGAACTGCACTACAACACATGTAGTTTACTTGTTAACCTGTAGGGGGTGCCAAAAGCAGTATATTGGAAAAACTAAAAGATCCTTAAAGGATAGGTTTCTAGCACATGTAAGATCCATTGAGGATCCGGATTCTGATACTCCAATTGCACGGCACTTTAGAAATAATCACAATTCTGATGTTAACTTACTATCTGTCCAAGCAATAGACCATGTTCCACAGTGCAGGAGAGGGGGGAACAGAGAGGAAAAATTAGACCTCAGAGAGGTCTTTTGGATTTTTACTGCAAGTACCTCTATCCCCTATGGCTTGAACTTTAGAAGAGATATTGACCTGTGTGTTTAAATGTAGATACATTTCCTCTATTTCTTTAATGGTCCCCCCCCCCTTCTTTCTAACATAGGTATTTCTAAATAATCCTTAATTTCAAATATAGATATATATCAAAGGTATGAGAAATTGTATATATAAGGTTGTGAACATTTATTGATAATCTATAGTAACAACATTGAGGGAAACAGTTTATAAACACAATAATGAGTAATATGTAACATTATTATGAAAGAATGTATCATTATAAAATGGATAAGAAAAGAAAGGAACAATAGGATGTATTTGTTACAAATAAGTTAAAATTGGTAACCTGCTCATATTGAATTGTTGTTAACAATAAGGACATTTATAATAGGGTATATGTATCTTTAAGAAAATCCCTATTTAAGCGCAGAGGAGTCTGGGTATCCTGTAAGCAGTGAACAAGTGCTATCCAAGCACGAAACATGTCTGCAGCAGGATCCCAGCAGTCCTTATTCACTGTGTAACTAGTAGTTATAGCTGTGTCAGAATGGACTATGCTATTGTCTGTTTTTACTATTTTTGATGAATAAAGCTCTTTTTATCCTTATCCGGGAAGTGCCTGAGTTACCTTCATGTATTCTATCTACATACCTGTACTGTGAGACGAGCAGTAGTTTCTCAGCAGCATATCCGGGATAATTGGTGATGTCATTTCCCCATTGGAGCTCCGGTGTGCCGTGACAGCGTGTGTGGAGGATAAGGCAGAGCGCGACGCTGCAAACGCTGTGGAGTATAAATATATATAGGTGGCCCTCAGTTTACAACGGTTCAATTTACAATGTTTCAGAATAACAACCTTTTTTTCCAGTCATGTGACTGCTATTGAAAAGCATTGATAAGCAGTGCATTGATGAAAATAGCCAGTAGGTGGAGCTGTCCGCTTGTGTTGCAGCAAAGCCAAGCGCATGCAATTTCTGACCGAGGATTGTATTCTGATTTGCTTATCATTTGAAGAAGAAGGTAGCTGTGTAATGGTGGGGGGAGTTCGGCTGCCATATTTACCTTGTATTAGAGAAGTTATCAACGGTGATTACTACAAGAAGCAAGTAGGCAAGGCAAAAGGGCTATGCTGCATGCGGATCTTCATTTTTTATTTTTCAATATTGCTTAATGTTACCGCAAGTGTTGACTGTCCCTTTAAAGGGACAATATACACTAGATTTTTGTTTGCATAAATGTTTTGTAGATGATCGATTTATATCGCCCATGTGGGAGTGTTTTTGTAACAATGTATAGTTTTGCTTATTTTTAAATAACATTCTAATTTGAAAAATACACTAAGCGCCTGCTGCAAATAACCCTTAGCTCAGATAAATTGACCCCTAGTGGTCAAAAAGAAAAGACGTGAAAAATCAAGGATATATCAGAGCGCCAGCTAGTGGAGGCAGGGTCCTACTAAACCAAAAGTACTCTCCAAAATATTTACAATGATATTTATTGTAATATGTTGATTAAATTAAATTAATATAGAATAGGGCAACTGGTTGATTAAAACCTAAGTGCAATGACAACAAATGACCATAGAACTGACAAATAAATATAATAGCCCCTAGTTATCAAGCCGTCAACCTCAAATACGCTGGAATTCCGCAGCGTATTTGTGGCGAGGCTGATTCGCCTTAGTTATCAAGCCCTAGACCCCGGCAAAAGTAGAATTTTGTGACGTAAGCTTCAATCTGCCGGACTCAGTCCGACACAGATCGATGCTTATGTCACTACAGATGTTCCGCACACAAGTTCGGCACAATCTGACTACTTTTGCTAGTTATCAAAAAAATAGCAGGTACGTTCGGCACTTTTCCGGCCCAGCGTACCTGCTTTTCAAACCGCTGCCCTGGAGGCGGCGAATCCCATAGGAATCAATGGGAGTCTGACGATAGCGAAAGTTCATGTTCGCTGCTGCCAGACATCCCATTGATTCCTATTGGAGATGTCTACACCTAACACCCTAACATGTACCCCGAGTCTAAACACCCCTAATCTGTCCCCCCTACACCGCCGCAACTAAATAAAGTGTTTACCCCCTAAACCGCCGCTCCCGGTCCCCGCCACAACTATAATATATGTATTAACCCCTAAACCGCCGCTCCCGGACCCTGCTGCCACCTACATTATACCTATTAACCCCTATCCTGCCCCCCTACACCGCCGCCACTATAATAAATGTATTAAGCCCTATCCTGCCCCCCCTACACCGTCGCCACCTATAATAAAGTTATTAACCCCTATCCTGCCCCCCTACACCGTCGCCACCTATAATAAATGTATTAACCCCTATCCTGCCCCCCTACATCGTCACCACTGTAATAAAATGAATAACCCCTAAACCGAAATCTAACACTAACCGTAACACCCCCCTAACTTAAATATTAATTAAATAAATCTAAATAATATTTCTCTTATTAATTAAATTAATCCTATTTAAAACTAAATACTTACCTTTAAAATAAACCCTAATATAGCTACAATATAACTAATAATTATATTGTAGCTATCTTAGGATTTATTTTTATTTTACAGGCAACTTTCAATTTATTTTAACTAGGTACAATAGCTATTAAATAGTTATTAACTATTTAATAGCTACCTAATTAAAATAAAGAGAAATTAACCTGTAAAGTAAAAACTAACCTAAGTTACAATTACACCTAACACTACACTATACTTTAATAAATTATTCCTATTTAAAACTAAATACTTACCTGTAAAATAAACCCTAAGATAGCTACAATGTAATTAATAATTACATTGTAGCTATTTTAGGATTTATATTTATTTTACATGTAACTTTGTATTTATTTTAGCTAGTTAGAATAGTTATTAAATAGTTATTAACTATTTAATAACTACCTAGCTAAAAGAAATACAAAATTACCTGTAAAATAAATCCTAACCTAAGTTACAATTAAACCTAACACTACACTATCATTAAATTAATTAAATAAATTACCTACAAATAACTACAATTAAATTAAATTAAATAAACTAACTAAAGTACAAAAAATAAAAAAGCTAAGTTACAAAAAATAAAAAAAAATAAGTTACAAACATTTAAAAAATATTACAACAATTTTAAGCTACTTACACCTAATCTAAGCCTCATAATAAAATAACAAAGCCCCCCCAAATAAAAAAATTCCCTACCCTATTCTACATTAAAAAGTTACCAGCTCTATTACCTTACCAGCCCTTAAAAGGGCCTTTTGCGGGGCATGCCCCAAAGAAAACAGCTCTTTTGCCTGTAAAATAAAAATACAACCCCCCAACATTAAAACCCACCACCCACATACCCCTAATCTAACCCAAACCCCCCTTAAATAAACCTAACACTACCCCCCTGAAGATCAACCTACCTTGAGCCGTCTTCAGCCAGCCAACCACCGATGGAACCGAAGAAGAGATCCAGAGTGGCAGAAGTCATCATCCAAGGGGCGCTGAAGAAGTCTTCCATCTGATTGAAGTCAACATCCAGGCGGCGCTGAAGAAGTCTTCCATCCGATAGAAGTCTTCATCCATGCGGCGTCTTCAATCTTCATCCATCCGGAGTGGAGCGGAGCCATCTTCAGACGAGCCGACGCGGAGCCATCCTCTTCTACCCGACGACTAACAATGAATGAAGGTTCCTTTAAGGGACATCATCCAAGATGGCATCCCTTCAATTCCGATTGGCTGATAGGATTCTATCAGCCAATCAGAATTAAGGTAGGAAAAATCTGATTGGCTGAATGAATAAGCCAATCAGATTTAAGTTCAATCCGATTGGCTGATCCAATCAGCCAATCAGATTGAGCTCGCATTCTATTGGTTGTTCTGATCAGCCTATAGAATGCAAGCTCAATCTAATTGGCTGATTGGATCAGCCAATCGGATTGAACTTCAATCTGATTGGCTGATTCAATCAGCCAATCAGATTTTTCCTACCTTAATTCCTATTGGCTGATAGAATCCTATCAGCGAAACGGAATTGAAGGGACGCCATCTTGGATGATGTCCCTTAAAGGAACCTTCATTCATCGTTAGTCGTCGGGAAGAAGAGGATGGCTCCGCGTCGGCTCGTCTGAAGATGGCTCTGCTCCGGATGGATGAAGATTGAAGACGCCACATGGATGAAGACTTCTATCGGATGGAAGACTTCTTCAGCGCCGCCTGGATGTTGACTTCAATCGGATGGAATACTTCTTCAGCGCCCATTGGATGATGACTTCTGCCGCTCCGGATCTCCTCTTCGGTTCCATCGGTGGTCAGCTGGCTGAAGACGGCTCAAGGTAGGATGATCTTCAGGGGAGTAGTGTTAGGTTTATTTAAGGGGGGTTTGGGTTAGATTAGGGGTATGTGGGTGGTGGGTTTTAATGTTTGGGGGGGTTGTATTTTTATTTTACAGGCAAAAGAGCTGTTTTCTTTGGGGCATGCCCCGCAAAAGGCCCTTTTAAGGGCTGGTAAGGTAATAGAGCTGGCAACTTTTTAATGTAGAATAGGGAAGAGATTTTTTTTATTTTGGGGGGCTTTGTTATTTTATTAGGAGGCTTAGATTAGGTGTAAGTAGCTTAAAATTGTTGTAATATTTTTTAAATTTTTGTAAATTATTTATTTTTATTTTTTGTAACTTAGCTTTTTTTATTATTTGTACTTTAGTTAGTTTATTTAATTTAATTGTAGTTATTTGTAGGTAATTTATTTAATTAATTTAATGATAGTGTAGTGTTAGGTTTAATTGTAACTTAGGTTAGGATTTATTTTACAGGTAATTTTGTATTTCTTTTAACTAGGTAGTTATTAAATAGTTAATAACTATTTAATAACTATTCTAACTAGCTAAAATAAATACAAAGTTACCTGTAAAATAAATATAAATCCTAAAATAGCTACAATGTAATTATTAATTATATTGTAGCTATCTTAGGGTTTATTTCACAGGTAAGTATTTAGTTTTAAATAGGAATAATTTATTAAAGTATAGTGTAGTGTTAGGTGTAATTGTAACTTAGGTTAGTTTTTATTTTACAGGTTAATTTCTCTTAATTTTAACTAGGTAGCTATTAAATAGTTAATAACTATTTGATAGCTATTGTACCTAGTTAAAATAAATTGAAAGATGCCTGTAAAATAAAAATAAATCCTAAGATAGCTACAATATAATTATTAGTTATATTGTAGCTATATTGGGGATTATTTTAAAGGTATTTAGTTTTAAATAGGATTAATTTAGTTAATAAGAGAAATATTATTTAGATTTATTTAATTAATATTTAAGTTAGGGGGTGTTAGGGTTAGTGTTAGACTTAGGTTTAGGGGTTATTAATTTTATTACAGTGGTGGCGGTGTAGGGGGGGGCAGGATAGGGGTTAATACATTTATTATAGGTGGCAACGGTGTAGGGGGGCAGATTAGGGGTTAATAAGTTTAAAATAGGTTGTGGCGGGGTCCGGGGGCGGCGGTTTAGGGGTTAAACTATTTATTTAGTTGCGGCGAGGTCCGAGATCCGCAGGATAGGGGTTAATAACTTTATTATAGGTGGCGGCGGTATAGGGGGGGCAGGATAGGGATTACTAGGTATAATGTAGTTGGCGGCGGTGTCCGGGAGCGGTGGCTTAGGGGTCAATACATTTATTGTAGTTGCGGCGGTGTCCGGGAGCGGCAGTTTAGGGGTTAATAACTTTATTTAGTTGCGGGGGGCTCCGGGGGCGCCGGTATAGGGGGTAGAACAGTATAGTTAGTGTGGGTGCTTAGTTACAGCTTATCAATAAAGCTGTCAAAAAGCCGAAGAGCAACGAGATCGGATGAGTGATAACTCTCACAGTCCGCTGCTCATCGCCCCGTACTTGGTGCGTGGCTTTTTGACAGATTTTTTGATAACGTAGGCGAAATTTTTCAGGTCCGCGGCGGCGATGGTAGGCGAGCTTAGACGGGCGTATTGGGCCGGCTAAGGCAGGTAAAGTAGACACGTTGATAACTAGAGGCCAATATATCAATAATACAGTAATAAATACAATGTTAAAAATACAATGTTAAAAAAGTACAATGTTAAAAAAGTAAGTCCCTCATGGATCCATGTGATAACACTAATACAAGCAATACACAATTAAAATACCTTGGTATCAGTGGATGTTACAAATACTTAAATAATTAAACTGATTCACAGTAATTCCCAGGACAGGTTAATATTGCTGGTACGTAAGTAAATACTTCAACTGTGCCCTCCTTTGAGCTGTAACTCAGTTGTTTAGACTGTTACACATAAAATTCCTAATGTGTTCTGATAAAAATGACCCTGAATGTTGGGTTTTAAAACTATATCCAACTTAGGTCAAACCGTGACTCTTATCCCCGGTAACGACTGTGGCTAATACGGTACAATTTACCCTTTAAATATGGGGCTGCTGAGAGTGACCTTCCTACTATGTGAGATACAAATTCGTAAAAATTTGCAATTTTTAACAATAATAATAATGTTGTGGATTATGTGCAGTAACAATTTGTACTAACAAACAGTGATTGAGAAGACAGTTGAATCTTGTGGATGCGTTGGTGAACTTGTGCCCTCCTCCTAGCTGTGAACTCAGCACTTAGGGCTACAAATAAACCTTCTAATATAATGTATTATGATGCCAGACTTTGTGGGCTGGACGATCTATATCTTGCTTGGGTCAAACCGGGACTTCCGCTCCCGGTAACGACCGCGGTCGATATGATATAGTACACCCTTTATTAGGGTGTTCCTATTGTGTAAACAAAAAATTCAAATATCGTGGAAAATGTGCAATGGTGTACTATCGTGCTGATTTGTATGTGCTAAAAAATCAATGTGAAAAATGGGAATAAAAATACAAAATTCAATGAATGAGTGAAAATAAATTCAAGTGTTTCAAAATGGATCTTTTATCTGGACTGTCTATACCCGAGAGGATTAAATAATAAAGAGGACTTGTCCCACCTTCTAAACTTCAATTAAAAGAACTTTGAAAAATCTAAGAGATATGTTTAAATCTACAAATCTTTTGAACTAGCCATTAGAAACCTCTGGGCCTATTGATGAAAATAACAACATAAATTTGTCTCACCCTCCTCACCTCAAGTTATATAGAAAAGGAACTTTACATCTGTTAATGAAGGTAAGGAAGCATAAATATATCCAATGTCTTAGACTTTGAACAACTTTGAAAACCAAGAGACTTTTAACCGGTGGAAACCTTAGAATCTAACACACTTCGAGTCAAATCAATTCTCCCTGTTTCCAAGGATTTAAAAAAACTAAATAATGTAAAACTCTTATAAATTAAGTATCTCCCTTGGGTTGAAGGAACCCTTTGATTATAGTTTTTACAATATATTTATCTCTAAACTTCGCACACTATAAACTGTCCATTATAGAATTACCCTTTGTAGATTATTAAATTTAATAAACCACTTGAAGAAGAAATCCTCTCTTCTGTGCTAGGTATAATTACACCTAACCAGTAACATCATGACCTCCATCCGGCAACTAATGATTATGAAATTAGTATTCTCTCTTCCCTGCTAGATTCACCCTCACACTTAGATAACTACAGTTGTAGTCCCATTCAAAAATTATGCAGCTAATGTAGGCTAAATTTAACCATTGGACTACCTAACCAAAAAGACGTGTAATGGCAAAGAAGTATAATGAAACACAATACTTCAAAACCCTTGCCTTAAAGAAAAATATAGATCTCAACAGTTAACACCAAATTAACTCATCACAGTAGATGTAGGCTTTTTCGGTAGAAATCTGAACACTTTTTATATGTAAACCACTTCAAAGGATAAGAGTTAAAAACACAAATGATCAGACATTTGAGAATATGTGATGACACTTATGGGTAGTAGCTAACCGCTCCAATATTTAGGAGGAATCCACTTTTAGGTACAACTTATAGATTCTCTAAAATAATAGACATATATTCTTTTACTGCTATTTGAATATCGGGAACGTGTAACCCCCTGAACAATCCATAATATAAAATATAAAACATAAACTCAAAGATAGCAATGTTGAAACTCCCAAACCGCATAATTTCTGCATTGTTGGAACTCAATAACACAAATCCAGAAATTCGTGAAAAATCACGGATGTATCTAAGTGTTCTATCAAACATTCTAAACTGGGATACTTAAATGAAAAAATAAAGCTCTATTATCCCGGATAAAGTGTTACTAGTTGAGACTGGTGTAAAACCCGAATATATCAGGCGAGGATCTATTATAAATCCATCTGTAGAGAAATTGCCTTTAGCTAATGTATAAATTAGAAACTATACACATTAACGTTATTATTGACTAATAAGGGTCTGTTTCGTCTGTAGCAATATCCACCCAATCAAACGACCGTTCGAGCACACACCTTGTCATACAACCAATGGGGGAACTAACTTTTCACATACCCCTAGATTTAGCCAATCATAGAAGCGACACAATATGCTCCCATTACCCAATAAGAAAAAGTAGAAATCGGAACATGCAGGCAGTCTTACAAAAGACTATTAGACTCATCTTACACTTATCAGGCAAGAAGTAACACAGAAAGATAAAGATCCCTAAATTTGTAAAAGGACAATATGAAAAAATATGAAGAAAATAACAGTTTCCAAATACGAACGTTTAGATAAGCACTTCCGGTATTACGAAAAGGTCACACATAACAGGGTATTTAAAGACCTTGTTTGAAGAATAAAACCAGTCTTGATAAAGGTCAATACACGACTGAAACGCGTTGGCTGGTAAGGAAATTTTCAATATTAGTTACTTTCACATAGCAATCTACACTATTATATTCTTTTTTCGGCAGAAGGACCCAATCCTAAGGCAAGATTGAACACTATCACTTCGCCTAAAGAACAACCACTACACAGAAAAACCATCACACATAAACTATGCAAGTAGGATAAGCATCAAATTCCACTGACTTTGGGATTGTTTACATACGTCAAAGCTAAGGTCTTTTCTAAAAAACTGTTTTGGGTTATTGAATCCGTGAACCTCACATTTTGAAAAGCCGCACTGAAGATTATGCACTATAGTATTTGAACTTTTAAACCACCCTGTTGATTTTTTTGTATTCAAAATAGCTGCATCCTGTGACAGTTCAGCCACAGCATTAGCTAGACACTATTATTAACCGTTTAAACACTTTATTTATTTTCACTCATTCATTGAATTTTGTATTTTTATTCCCATTTTTCACATTGATTTTTTAGCACATACAAATCAGCACGATAGTACACCATTGCACATTTTCCACGATATTTGAATTTTTTGTTTACACAATAGGAACACCCTAATAAAATGGTGTACTATATCATACTGACCGCGGTCGTTACCGGGAGCGGAAGTCCCGGTTTGACCAAAGCAAGATATAGTTCGTCCAGCCCACAAAGTCTGGCATCATATCATACTGACCGCGGTCGTTACCGGGAGCGGAAGTCCCGGTTTGACCAAAGCAAGATATAGTTCGTCCAGCCCACAAAGTCTGGCATCATAATACATTATATTAGAAGGTTTATTTGTAGCCCTAAGTGCTGAGTTCACAGCTAGGAGGAGGGCACAAGTTCACCAACGCATCCACAAGATTCAACTGTCTTTGGAATCACTGTTTGTTAGTACAAATTGTTACTGCACATAATCCACAACATTATTATTATTGTTAAAAATTGCACATTTTTATGAATAGTAGGAAGGTCACTCTCAGCAGCCCCATATTTAAAGGGTAAATTGTACCGTATTAGCCACGGTCGTTACCGGGGATAAGAGTCCCGGTTTGACCTAAGTTGGATATAGTTTTAAAAACCCAACATTCAGGGTCATTTTTATCAGAACACATTAGGAATTTTATGTGTAACAGTCTAAACAACTGAGTTACAGCTCAAAGGAGGGCACAGTTGAAGTATTTACTTACGTACCAGCAATATTAACCTGTCCTGGGAATTACTGTGAATCAGTTTAATTATTTAAGTATTTGTAACATCCACTGATACCAAGGTATTTTAATTGTGTATTGCTTGTATTAGTGTTATCACATGGATCCATGAGGGACTTACTTTTTTAACATTGTACTTTTTTAACATTGTATTTTTAACATTGTATTTATTACTGTATTATTGATATTATATATTTATTTGTCAGTTCTATGGTCATTTATTGTCATTGCACTTAGTTAGGTTTTAATCAACCAGTTGCCCTATTCTATATTAATTTAATTTAATCAACATATTACAAGAAATATCATTGTAAATATCTTGGAGAGTACTTTTGGTTTAGTAGGACCCTGCCTCCACTAGTTGGCGCTCTGATATATCCTTGACCTTTATTTTTAAATAACATTGTGCTGATTTCCAGACTCCTAACCAAGCCTCAAAGTTTTACATGTATTTTATATTAGGTCTTTTCATATACAGGGGAGAAGGGAGGTTCTTCTATCAGCCCCTTTCGGTGGGTGTCCAAGACTGATCTCATCAATTGGGAGCTTCTAAGTAAGTTTTTAAAAGGCTTTATAATTAATTTTTATATCTGTATCTGTACATATTTGTCTTTATAGTACTGTCTATTACATGCAGTTAAATGAAAATTGGTGTATACTGCCCCTTTAAGCTTTCTGAAGCACTTCCAAGTTGATGACGTTACCCCAACGATGCTAAAATCCTCAGTCACCTCATATGGGTCTGTAACTGCATGTGGGGCGTGGTTAGGGTTGCCACCTCAGCCATGGTTTCCTGGACACTTATGAGTTACACATGCTGCAGGGTGTGCAGGCAGGAACATGTATTGTGTTTCTGGACAGCACTATTTATAGTCCTCTCTGCACACCCTGCAGCATGTATAACTTATAAGTGTTCTGTATTTTAAGGGACCGGTGGCAAACCTAGGCGTGGTCAGCACTGGAAGTACCCTCCCCCCCAGATGATGGCATGTGGTTGCCATCTGCAGTTAATGCATTGGGGGGATGAAGGCCATGTATTACCATCCACAGTTAAGGGGTTATGTATGCTTCATATTGCCTGACCCAGCTTTATACACAGTGGTTGCTTACAGCAGTACAAAAAACATTTACAGTTAGTCCTAATTAGCCGCAATCAAGCAAGATACGATCTGTAGTTAGTTAATTTTGCAGCAGGCTGCTGAATTAGCTTTTTGATTTCTCTAAGGATATTGGGGCAAGCAGACTTTTACAGTAAAAGCAAGAAATAATATATAATGCTTATTATAATGTTGCTTTGTTTAATTTATTACTTAATTAAGTGTTGAATTCAATTTTGAGTTGTATGTTCCTTTTATTCTCCAGTGTATAATGCACAGCACCTTACAAGCCTGATTACATACAATAATCTATCACATTGATTTAAGAACTTCCTTTTTATCTGTCTCTGGCTTTTTTAACCTATGTCCACTTTAATTATTTTTTTTTGTGTGTACTTTTTATCCACACCCATGACCCGACAGTGAGAAAATGCTCTCCTTTGACTAGATTGTGTTGGGCTGTGAAAATCCTGACCTAGACACAGATCAAAACTGACCTTAAACTGTTAAAGAAAAATGTGCCGGGCCTTTAAGTCCTGCGCACCGTCCAATCTCTGCTGTTTCTCTGGAATGACATCTCTGATCTTTTGCTGTATTAAGCCTTAGAAGTTTTTTTCTTTGAAGTATAACATTTATTATTAAATTTAAGAATGCTAAAAATATTCCACTATGTAAAACTGTCATGAAATAGCAGGCTGGCACCTGACTTCTCTAGCAAAATGTATCAAAACGTACTTATTTCTCAATTGTCTTATTTAAATGTATTTATTTGGCTTATAACTTAAACAGAACGTACTAACAATTGAATGGGACTCACAACTTACATATCATAAATAGACAGATACATAGTTTTTTTTACGAATTTCAGAAATGGATATTTTAAAGGGACATGAAACACATTTTTTTTTCTTTCATGATTCAGATAGAGAACACAGTTTTAAATAACTTTCCAATTTACTTTAATTAGCAAATTTGCTTAATTCCTTTGGTAATCTTTGTTGTACTACTGGGAGCTAGCTGACCACTTTGTGTGAGCCAATGACAAGAGGCATATATGTGCAGTCACCAATCAGCAGCTAACTCCCAGTAATGCATTGCTGCTTTTGAGCCTACCTAGGTATTATTTTCAACAAAGGATACCAAGGGAACAAAGCAAATTAGATAATAGAAGTAAATTGGAAAAATTTAAAATAGTATGCGCTATCTAAATGCTGAAATAAAATATTTGGGCTTCATGTCACTTTAATAAATACTGAAGAAGAAAGTAACAATGCTTAAGTCAGCATTGCGCAAAAGAAAGGGAATATAGCACTCTTTTCATCATTCAAAATTCCATATTCATTTATTTTAATTAAAAGATTTGTAACAATTATAAATTCCTAAATTATTCATCACGGGTCAGAAACAATGTCCCCTCTACACATAAACAACACAAAAACAAATCAAATACAAAGCATTGCAATAAATACAGAAATAAAAAGAAAAATGAATTTGAAAAATGAATAAAGCAAATTGATATAAGCGATGCCCAGGTAAATGCCACTCAGGAAGGATACATGTACAACACCCTTCTGCACCAGACCCTGAGGAGCAGGACATGCCTGGGCAGGTTATCAATGGGATCTATGTACACTAAATGGCAACAACATTGAAATGAAGCCGGGAGTCATAAGCAGACAAAAGTTATATTCAACAATGCATATATAGTAGCCAAGCAGTGGAAAGCTGAAATGAAGCCAACAAGTTGTTAACGGCATAGAGAGGTAAGGCTGCTGAGCAAAGTAGGTTAGTAGTGGCGTGGAAATATAGTCCAGCATAGACTTTGCATAGAGCACATATACAGCATCAATAGGAAAGGATTAAGTCATATACAGTCCCCATCATAGTGAATTCATTCCTTCAATAGGTCCCTTTTAGATTCCACTTCCACAAATAGCAGTCTAGGCCACAATCATGCCAGAAAACAAACACAATGCAAATCCGTATAGAGTACTTTTACCCTCATCAGTATTGGGAGATCCCAAACATTCTCTCTTGATGCTAAGAACCATAACAAAAGTGCTTTACCAACTTGGCTTCAATAAGTCCTGCACTGCCTCTAATGCATAGTACAAGCAAATGTCATCACTTATGTCCATAAATGCCTACGTGCGTTTCATCCCCATTTACTAGATTTCCTGGGGCTTCTTCAGGGTGTCAACCAATGACAAGAAGCATATATGTAGAGTCCCCAATCAGCAGTTAATTCCCAGTAATGCATTGCTGCTCCTGAGCCTACCTACGTATTATGTTCAACAAAGGATACTAAGAGAGCAAAGCAAATTAGATAATAGACGTAAATTGGAAACATTTTAAATGGTATGCTCTATCTAAATAATGAAATGAAATATTTGGGCTTCATGTCACTTTATCCCTAGGGGTTTATGAACATGGCCAAAAGTGTTCTCTTACACCAGATGAGGGTAAAATGGTGAGCAAATGAGATGCAGGCATACGTGTGTATTAACTAATTGCCTGCTGTATCATCTCCTAAAGCTGGTTAAGTCTTTAACTCCTTTTGAAGTAGTTAAAAAACACAGCACAAGAAAGGAATTTGGTTAAATATAAAAAGACTCTTTTTGTGTTAAAAAATAAGGTTAGCTTCTCCTTAGCTTTGAATTAGCGAGACACAATGATGCAATACGTCACAGGAGTCTTTATGATTTCTGCATGCTGGGCTTAAGGGTAGCTGAAAATTCCTAAACAAGCCTCTAGCATGCCCTATGGCTAGTTTGATTTCTGCTGCTGTCACTTGTTCCCATAGCTTTTCTACAGCCTCTAGTGCTGACATTTTCAGTATAGGTTGCGGGTTCAAGGGGAAAAGGCAGCTATTTCAAATGCCAAAATAAAGGTAAATTATATATTTGTAAACAATTTAATACACACCAGTAGGTAAAATAGGTAATTGGGAACTTATTAAAGAGCAGAACATTTTACAGTACACAATCTCTTTAGCGCATACACATGTCACATACACACAGATTTTTTTTTAAAGCAGCACATGCAAGTAATAATTATGTGCTCACACATCTTGCCCACATCATTAAAATATTTATTCTGTCTAATAATATTATATGCTGTTGTTCTCATATCAAGTTACAGAGTTTAGTTGTAAAATGTTTATACTACCAGATCTCTCACTGTAAGTGGCCTTTATATTACTTGCTTTTTTCTTACTTAGGTGCACAAACAACTCTTCGAAGGTCTCAAGGAAAAAAATCTGTGGTCATATGGTAAAGTTCTCATCATTAAAGGGACAGCACAGTCATTTTTATTTGTTGTTTCATCTAAAAGACGACTTTTCAAAATGCATTGTATTTTTAACAATGATAATTTATGTCTTTTCAGGTCAGCAGACGTATAGGAACCGTCTTTAGCAGCCAGTGGGTACTGAAAGGAAGCACAAGACTGAAACCTCTAAACTAGTTTCAGTTTAATTGGAGCAAATGTTGGCTTTTTTTTTTAAACAATTTTTTTATTGAGGTTATGTAGGATGTTACATACAGAATCACCAATAAACAATACCAACCGTGTAGTAGAACATAATTATTTTTTTTAGAACATAATGGCTCTAGGCATACATTTTGGAGAAATTTAAAACAGTAAGAACACCGTGCCTATAGAGTGTAAAGCTTAGTCTATAATTCCACCTGTCTGTAGAAGGAAAAGAAGTCCACAAAAAGAAACTAGTAAGTGGGAGTAACAGACTAGAATAAATCGAACTAATATGTCCGTAAGAAATTCATATGGTGTAATAAGACCTCGATTTTATATTATAGAAAGAATAAGAATGGTCCCCGTATTGCAGTGGAAAACATAGAATAGGTTATCTATTCAGAGATAATTGGGGCAAAAAGGGGGGTTAGCTTTATGTTTTTTTTGGGGGAGGAAAATGCAGCGGGCAAGAGCCGCTCTAAATGAGGATTGTGGGGAGGGGGGGTGGAGCCAGTTAGGGTGTCTGGTAAAACTTTTGGGTCTGTAGGTTTTTGGGTATAATATGGGTAAGCATGTAAAGGCACAAATACCCAAGGCATAACGTACCTCGTATCTGGTATATAAATGTATATAGACCTACAGTTAAGATGGGTCAGGCTATGTCATCAAGTGGGTTTAAAGTAATCCTTTTTACATCATGAAGGTGTGTGTGTTTAAGGTCAGAAATTATATGTCTTAATAACACGTCTTCACTTGGAATAGTAGAGAGTTGGGGGGGGCTGTCTAAACGTTACAAACATTAACAACCTTTTACAAAGAGTGTCTCTCTACAAAATAATACTCAGCCCTTAAATTGAATACAATATGTTATATTATAGGAACATGAGAGTTAAGGAAATTTCTACAACACATTCAGACAGACCTATCAAAAGAACTTAAGCAAATAAAAAAGCAATACTAGGCTAATTGTCACATATGACCCCATGTGCTGCCAGACTTAGAACAGGTCTGCCGATAGTGAGTAAATAATAGATTACTTCTATGAGTAAGGGTACCGTTTAGAGATTAGATATTGTGTACTACGAATAAACCAGATGGATTGAACCTATCTTCATAGGACTAGATCTATGGTTTAGGCCATATATTTAGCTAATGGTACTCCCTAAAGAGTACACAGATGTAGAACCCATACTGAATATAATGCACTAAGCTAAGAAGGGCCAGGTTCAACAAATTACGTGTAGGAGACATTGTTATTTGGTATAGAGATTAACTCTGCTGTACATTAGGTATAGTGTATTACTGTGAAAGAGCCAAATTAATTTCCCATCAAACAGAGGGGCATACATAAGTCAGCTTAGGCAATATATAAGTAGAATAGGAATATAAGTATATATCTAAGATCTCTCAGTAGGCTACATTTTATCTGAAGATAGTAGGAACAGAGGATGAAGGACAGTACCTCATTTATAACATATACTAGTGATTGCTGACATAACTTAGCTAATGTAGCCAATGTTGGAAACCCAAATGTAGTATAATTAAGATAAATGTAAATGTGGGGAGCTTTATGTCCCTAAGAATATGAGTGTAATTGGTGAAGGACATACATAAAGTCACATTGCCATTGTAGACTAACCGCAATTTCACAAAACAAAAATAACAGACTAAGAATCTGCTTAATATTTGCATATATCATTGCCATGTAGTCTTATAGGCAGGCTACTAAGAACATATAGTGCCTGCCATGATAAAAAGAAACATATACATTCTTTATCTGCTGCGGAATCGCCAGTACTAAATATCTCAGGCCTACCCTCTGTCATAGGAACTAATAATAACTGGCGATTAAACTATATATGAAACCTCCCATCACTGCTGGGCCACCATCTGGATCTTAGACTTAAGCCTGGTATCTTAGGAAGCAAACTCTAAAAGTGGTTAACGTAAATAATAAAGACCAATGAATGATCTCATGTGGCATATGTCCTTTCCCTTTGGTGTCTTGGGAGGGCCCGCTAGTTAGAGGGAGTGTTGGGCTCTGGGTGTATGTCCATACTTTCCCACACCACATCTTGAGGCCTGAGAGGCTCCTGCCATCTGATAGGGCTCTGGTAGGTGTTCCTGTCCTCTGAGGGATCTCAAGAGACGGTTATGTCTCAGGTACCCCCGGAGATTGTAAGTATAGAGGGGCTTACCCTCCGTTAAGTCCCTGGAGTCAGCAGGAATCAGGGGCGGGTGGGTGGCACAGAGCACATCAGCTAGGTTAGAGGAAACCGCGTAGACAGTACCATGAGGGATGCAAGACTCGGTTTCTAGGGGCTTAGGACTGCCCGTCTGGTAAAGCAATTCCGTCTCTTGAATCCCCAGGATCATTGGGGTATAATCAGAAGTCGTATAGGTATTGCAGATATGGTTAAAGAAAATTTCCACCTCTTCAGACAGGATTCATAAATGTTCCTTAATGTCCATGTATATATCAGAAGACATACGGTCATTGTAAGTCTTCATGGTGATGTTGTGGGCATTGTTCCTGTTAGGTTCCGGATCTGAAGTCGAGGTATCGACTAGAGAGTGGAAGTAGTTTGCCATTATGTCGAATTGACAACCAAACTAATGTTGTCTAAGTTAGGGGGGCTATTGTTTTGTAAGTAGGGAAGCCACAAGTCATTCACTGCCCGCAGTTGTCATTGTTCAGCAGGAGCGGTGTTGAGGCTTAATCCATATGTAGCAAGGTGTTACCAGATCTGTATTACCAGTATCCCAGGTATAAAGGCTCTCTGATCCCCTAAATTGAGGAGCTCATAATCGCTGAGGAGGAACTTTTATAATCTGTGTCCCTTGCGTGATTCACTTTGTGGAGTTGAGATTGGGAAATGGCCTTGGTTAGTAGCTCTACAGAATATTGCATAGTAGATGTACTCAGATATGTCTCTCCATCTTTAAACTTCTCCGGTAAGATTCATAAGCAATTAGGCACCTTGTGATGATCAGGTCAACTGAGCTGAACGGTCAAATATATATTTATTTGTGATAAGTAGCCGGAGCTATAGCATCGTGCGACCGTTCAGACTCAAGGCTAGCCCCGCCCCCCGCAAATGTTGGCTTTTATTTTTAGCTTTTATTTTTTATTATTTTTTTACATTTTAGACCATTTTATTTTTCTAAATTATTATTAATATTATTATTATTATTATTATTATTATTATTATTATTAATAATAATAATAGGGCTGGTTATTTCCATTTGTTAACTAATCCTGGATTTTTTATACTGCTATAGACAAATCAGAAATCTGCTAAACTATTATTATGTTTGTTCTGCTGTAATACAACTTCTAATAATAATTATAACAATATTTAAGTCTTACCCTTTTCAAGTCATGCTACTCCACATCCCTATATTTTTTTAGACACACGTCTCCAGGATGACAAACCATAGCATTATGGAGACAGAAGGCTATAAAACTGCATATTTTCTAGTTATTCTTGCTATAAATAAATTAAAGGAACAACAAAATCAGTCACAAAACACATTCTCAATTAATTATTGAAAGAAAGATCATGTTGCCTTAAATAAATAATCAAATGGGCAGATTTATTTTGGGCTCCAGTGAGCTATAAAATAAATACTGCCAGTAAAACAGTGATATGAAAATAACAATCTTAAGCCCCCAATAGAGATAAATAGGACCAAGAATTTACTGCGTCTTTTAATGTAGTTGGGAAACACTTCAGGCAGACGCGCTGGACCAAACACAAAAACTGCCACTGGCTCCTAATGTCCTACAAGCTTTGATCATTTATATCCTTTTTATCATTTTAAAACATGATACAATTTTATTTTTAAATATATTTACAAAGAAAGTGACATAAAAAGTTTACATGTAACTATAAATGTAAATATTATTTCTGGTATTTGTGAGAAAGGGCATACGTGCTTCTAGAGTCATAAAACAGGACTCGCTAATAATTTGATGTTGATAGATTTTTAATATATAATTAAAGGGACAGTAGTCAAAATTAAAGTGAAGGTAAAGTTTTTCATTCTTGAAGACAACCTCCCATTTATTATTTTCTCATTCATGTAGTCGCTAACTTTTTTTAATATTGCTGCCATAGTTTTAATAAAATTTACATTACTAATTCCCTACCGTTTGGAACCAGACTCCTCCCCATCCCTACTTCCTCCTTCTTCATTGTGTGACGTCTTCAGCGGTCCCACTCACTCTCTATATGTCACAAAGGTGCGTTCACAATCTCAGATTGCAATGCGCATGCATAAATCGCGATACTGCTTTCCAATGCGCATAATCGCCGGGCAATATTTCCTACTGCGCATGCGCAAACTCAAACGGGTGCGCTCTTGGCATTAATTCTGAATAAAAATAAATTACGCATGCGCAAAAGAAACAAGGGGCGGATTACATAGAGTGACGGTCGCCTAACGGCCAGAGTTTCAATTGGTTGGGGAAAAAACGTGATATACACATAAAAAAAAAATAGACGGGCTGAATTAGTGGATAGTTTAGGCATAGTTTTATAACAGTGAGAACGTAATATACACACACATATATAACAATTGATGAATGAAACTCCTACTTATTTTAAAAAAAGAATGCTATACTAGATCAAAATTGGGGTGAGTTTACCTTCACTTTAAACTTTCATGATTCAGATAGGGCATGTCATTTTAAACAACTATCCAATTTACTTTTATCATCAAATTTGATTTGCTCTCTTGGTATTCTTTGTGGAAAGCTAAACCTAGGTAAGTTTATATGCTAATGTCTAAGTCGTTGGAGGCCGCCTTTTATCTCTATGCATTTTGACTGTTTTTCACAATGAGACACTGTTAGTTAATGTGTGTCACATAGATAACAATGTGCTCACTCCCGTGGGGTTATTTAAGTCAGCACTGATTGGCTAAAGTGCAAGTCTGTCAAAAGAACTGAGAAAAGGGGGCAGTCTGCAGAGGCTTAGAAACAAGATAATCACAGAGGTAAAAAGTGTATTAATATAATATAACAATAATGTTATTTAGTAAACAAAGAAAAAGAATCAGACCTATAAAGGTATATGGAAAATAGATAAGACACTGCATCTCAGAGAGGGACTGTAAAACATATCATTGTTTGAGACACAACATAAAGTTTCACAGTAAATTACATATTTAAAAAAAGATTCTAAACAGTTATAACACAAAAATTTACATGAATCCTCGACCCTTTAAGATGTGTGTATGTCAGTAAGTGTTTATACAAATAGAAATTGCTGATATCTCTAACAAAAAATATATTTTTTCTT
Source organism: Bombina bombina (assembly GCF_027579735.1). NCBI lineage: Eukaryota > Metazoa > Chordata > Amphibia > Anura > Bombinatoridae > Bombina > Bombina bombina. Next base: position 33,439,700 of record NC_069507.1, on the reverse strand, counting down.
ATTTATTAATGGGCCAGTAAACATAGAAAATAATGTTATATAATTCTGCACATTATATTAGTGCTAGCTTTATAGAACCTAATATTGCCGGTGAATTGTTATAAAAAAAGAGTGTTTTCCAGACCCGCTCTCTGTACTCTACTGAGCGGGTCTGTTTTTTCACTGAGCGCATCTGACCAGCTCTCTAGTCACAGCCCGGCCCGACCGCACCACTATACGCAGTGCAGCTCGCTCCTGGTCTGTCTGACAGCGAGAGCTCCCTGCACTGAGTGTAATGGCGCAATCGTGACTAGACAGCTGGCCAGATGCGCTCAGTGAAAAAACAGACCCGCTCAGTAGAGTACAGAGAGCAGGTCTGGAAAACACTCTTTTTTATAACAATTCACCGGCAATATTAGGTTCTATAAAGCTAGCACTAATATAATGTTATATAATTCTGCACTATTTCCAAAAAATAACCGTTTGAAAAGTTACGTACAACTATAATTTTTGTGTGCACAACTTTACAAGATAAGATAGAAAACTCCCAAGCGTATATAAATGTATCAAATAATTACATATAATGTATTGCTAGAAACAGAAATATCACTGTAAATTTACAAAAAGTAAACTACAAAATTGTAATGGAAACTAGAAATGTCATTTTATTAAATGTTATAGAACATCTGAATTATGTTAGACATCTATAATTTGCAACAGATACAATTACATTGTGTGACTGTCTTTTAATTCAAGTTGCACAATATAAAAAAATGAATCCCATGTGAATTATTTGGTGAAGACTAAAAAACTAGCACAGCCATTATTAAATACCTGCTAATTAAGAGATTGCTGCAGAATTGACAAAAAGACAAACAACATCCTTTAAAGGTACCAACACAAATAAAATGATTTTGTGATTCAGGCAGAGCATAGAATTTTCAAAAAGTTTACTCCTATTATTAAAGGGACATGAAACCCACATTTTTTCTTTCATGATTTAGAAAGAGCATGCCATTTTAAACAACTTTTGAATTTACTTCTAGTATCTAATTTGCTTCATTCTCTTGATATGCTTTGCTGAAAAGCATATCTAGATATGCTCAGTAGCTGCTGATTGGTAGATGCACATAGAGGCCTCGTGTGATTGGCTCACCCATGTGCATTGCTATTTCTTCAACAAAGGATATCTAAAGAATGAAGCAAATTAGATAATAGAAGTAATTTAGAAAGTTATTTAAAATTGTATTCTCTACCTGCATCATGAAATAATTTTTTGGGGTTTAGTGTCCCTTTAAATGTGCTTTGTTCCCATGATATTCTTTGTTGAAGGAATACATAGGTAGGTGTCCGGCACACAGCATGACAGGAAATAGTGCTGCCACCTAGTGCTTTTGCAAAAGATTACAAAACTGCTGTCATATAGTGCTCCAGACACGTGCACGCTCCTGAGCTTACATCCCTACAACCAGAGAAAAAAGATGATAGAAATAAATTAGAAAGTTTTTTTTTTAAATTGCTGCTCTATCTGAATCACGAGAGAACATTATTTTCTTTTCCTTTTTTTTCTTTTCTTTTTTTTTGTAGAATATTAGCAGGAGTTAATGTATGTTTGTATAAGAGACATTCTAATGTGACAATTGCATGCTCCAATTCACTGCTGTGCTGTTTTCTACACTGTCAGAAAAAAGGGTACGGTTGGGGTCCATTTGTGAACACTTAGGGTACAACTGCTGTGGTTGTACCCTCGATGGATCTTAATTACACCTTAAGGAACTAAGATGTACAATTTAGCTGTAAATAAGGTACAAATATGTTTCCAACTGTCAAAGGGTCCATGTCTGTACCATTTAATCCCCCCAAAAAGGTACAATCACTTGTGTGAGGAAAAGTTTGAAGGGGATGGGTGGTTCAAGGCTGCCAAACCCTGAAAGTCCATATAATTTGCACACCTTAATGATTCATATTCACATAACTGGCAGTCACCCAAAATGAATGCAACATACATGTTGTACAGCAAAATAATTATGTTCAATCGTTGTTGATAATATGCAAGAAGCGGACAAAGCAAAAAAAATTCTTAATAATCCATATATTCAATGATACTGTGTTGCTGGTTCTAAATAGCAAACAAGCACTTAACATTTTCATTTTTATATTTAGAGCATCAAGATGTTAACTCTTAAACATAAAGCAAATGTATTAACTAAAATTACAAAGAAACATTTTCGTTTTAAATTCTGTAAAATAAACAAGAGCTGTTTATGAACCATTTAAAAAAAAAAAATTGTAACCATTCCCCAGTCACATACATGGACATTGTGTAACACGCGATAGCGCCATCTGTTGGTTGAAAGTTCCTTGACATGTGCAACACAGCTCCATCTATTGGTAGCAGGTTCATCACCAAAATGTGTACTGGAGAAAGACTCATTTGCATATATTTTGCATAGAGTGACAATTCAATGTATGGTTGTGAGTTTTATCATTTATCCCTCCCCGAATCCTCCTTCTTTTCGTTAATTATATTTTATTATTATGTTGTTTTCTATATGTTTTATATATATTCATGTTTTATGTGGCATGTCACCCTAAATGAAATGGGGTGTTTTTAGAGCCTAGTACAAAGTGATCTAAAACTTGTTGAGTAGCACTTTTTGGAATTTCCCATTAAATGAAAAGTATTTGTGCTCAAGGATGAATCTTATGCTCTTAAGTAAAAGTTCCTTTTGTTCTTTTAACATTTCTTTGTCTCTAGATAGACAGTTGCCTATTGCTTCTAACCCTAAATTATGGTCTATTGATGTATATAAAAAGGAGACATCACAGGTCACCAATAACATATTAGTGTCCCATTCAATCTCCTCTAAAATTCTAAGTAAACTTGTAGAGTCCTTCAGATAGGATTTTAAAGTGATCACATATTATTGCAGAAAGTTATCTACATATAAGGACAGATTTGATGTCATTGACCCTATTCCGGATATGATGGGTCTCCCAGGTGGATTATTAATATCCTTATGGATTTTGGGTAAGTGATACATTACCGGTATTCTAGGAAACTTAATATTCAAAAAGTCAAATTCTTTTTCTTTTAATATTCCGGTTTCCTTTCATTTATCCAAAATCCGTATCAATTTCTTTTTAAATTTGTCTGTAGGGTCTAATTCTAGTTTCCTATATGTCTTTCTATCACTTAAAAGTCTATCTGCCTCTGCACAATATTTTTCAGTGTCCATCAGGACTAGGCCTCCGCCCTTATCGGCTGGCTTGATGGTTATTCTGTCATCTTTCCTTAATTCCTCTAGAATTTCTCTTTCTTTTTTATTTAGATTAGGAATAGCTTTTAGTTTGTCTTTCTCTGTATTTGTTTTCCTTAAATCTGAGAGAACCAATTTCTCAAACATCTCCAAATTACTTCCTCTATCCTGGATGGGAAAAAAATGGGATTTGGGTTTCAATTTTGTATGCTGAAATTTTTCTACCTGTGAGACACTGACATGATTGAAACTCTCTAGAGGATGTTTCAGAAAGAAACGTTTTAATGTGAGGTTCCTAACAAATTTTTTCACATTCATGTGTGTGTTGAATTTATTCAAAGTTTGAGTGGAAGCAAATGATAGACCTAGACCCAATACTCGTTCCTCATCTACATTAAATTCATTTTTTACTCAGATTAAAGATACCTTTACTTTTTGGGCATTCTCTTATTTCTGCCTTTTTGTGTCTGTACTTTCCTCTCTGTCCTCCTCTACTTCCTCTAAAGTTCTTTTTCCTATTTTTGGTGTATTCTCTAGTCTTATTATCTCTTTTAGTATTGTTGATGTGCCCTCCATTGGAGTGCTTCTCTCTAAAAAAAGCCTCCTCTCTAGTTGTCAGACTTGGTTTCTCCCTTTTATCTTTTTCTAGAGGTGTAAATCTATTTTGAGTGCTTACATTCCAATTTCCTTCATGCTTCCTATTGGTGTTATAATTAGTGGGAGTGTTAGGGCCCCTTCTCCTGTCGTGATCATAGGTGTCTAAGTTATCCTCGTAATAGTGTGTTCTATGATAATAAGGTCTTTGATATTTCTGTCTAGTCCCACCATAGGGTCTATTCCAGGAGTTGGAACTATTCCAACTATTGTGTCTATTCCAATTTGGGGGTCTATTCCAATTGTTTGGTCTATAATTAGATCCGTTGTTATTACGTATAGGATCATAAGAATTTTGATACAAATAATTTCTTTGGTATGAATAATTTTGATAATTGCTTTCTTCTCTCTTACTCTCATACATCCTGTCTGAATTTCTATTATGATAATCTCGATTTCTAACTGTGTTAGCTTTTTCTTGTTTTTTATTTTTCTGAATTTCCCATTCATTTTCTGTCTCTTTTTCTAATCTTTGACATGAATTTGATTCATCTTTATTAGTTATTTGCTCTTATTCTAATTCTTTATCTTTCTGACCTCTTTCCATTTTTTTCCACTTATTCGTGAGAATTTCCTTTTTAAGTATCTCTAATCTTTCTATGATTACCTTTTCTTTATTTTTCAGAATGTACTGTTCATTACTATTGTCTATTTTACATTTAATATCCAATATCTCTTTGTTAATGGTCTCTAATGACTCATTCCTAGATTTCTTAATAATCTCAATAAGAGTTTTCGATATTTCTACAAGGGCTTTGTCCCATTCCCATTGTAATGAGTCACTTAGTTTAAATGTGCAATGTACATGTCATTTGTTCTATATAGGTGAAACCACCAGAATGCTAAGAGATCGGATAAGGGAGCATTTGTGTAATATCAAAAAAGGTAATTTGGAAACCCAATTATATAAACATTTTAGAGAAATACATCAAAACAAATTACCAGACCTAAAATACTGGGGCATTTGTAAAGTTAAACACAATTGGAGAGGAGGCCGTTTCGAATTAAGTCTATTAAGAAAAGAAGCGGAGTTCATATTTAATTTCAATACAATATATCCCAATGGTTTGAATTCCGAACTAGATTTATCTCCTTTTCTCTGTACCTAATACGAATATATACATTATTCTTCCTTTTTTTCCTCTTTTTTAGTTGGTACAACATAGAACATACATTAAATTTTAAATCTATATGGAGACTAACTTTTTCACTCCTTAGGATACTATATCCAATTTGTCTCATGCATGTTTGTTTAAGATTATACAATTGATTATAACCTAATAAATAATTTTTTACACTTAGGGGTATACATTTCATTAGAATAGGGTGATTAAATAAATAATAATATAATTACAGCACAATATTATTAGATTCAGTAAAACCTGACCACCATTAACACAAAATCACAAAGGGAAACTATAGGTATAGATATATAACTTTCTGACACACGAGAAGAAAACGAAAATAAAGATTAAAGATCCCTTTTATTTTTTTTTTTTTTTTTATTTTTTTATATATATTTGATTTTTATTTGAGTTTCACATAACAATAAAAGCAGATGATAATACAATTGACCAAAAAGAAAAAATGATGTGATACATACATAAACATTAGAGGACATCTATTAAGCGTAAGGAAAGTCATGGGCTTCCTTAGTCTACAAATGACTAGTCCAGGTGATATTTAGTCTTTTCATATGAGCAAAAAAGGATGATCCTGGCAAGTATCAACATGTATAAAAGTTTAAAGTTCGATGGTAATAAACAATTGCCAGGTCTGGTTTTAATCGGACCTTTTTTCAGAGTTATAATAGACTCTAACATTTAAAACAAAAATAAAAAAAACAAAAACACAAATCAAAAACAAAACAAATAGAAATAGTTAAATTCGATGGACTGAAATAAAAATTAAAATGTTAAATATAAAAGGTTGAGTGCAGATGTAATTGTACCCGGGTAACTGGTGCGGCAGGACATCAGAAAGTGTTTAGCGTGGCGTGTGGCAAGAGTCTTGGGGAGTATGTTGTTAGTTTATATAGAAGAATTTGAGGGTAGGCACAGCTGCATCCCCTATTTGGGCAAGGCTAGAATGAAGGACTCCCATAGGAAAAGCATATTATCGAAAAAATCTAGATTATCCGATCTGAGATAGTGGAATCTTTCTAGGATTAGATCAGAGCTGACAAGCTTTCTCCAATCACTGATACTTGGGATTGTGGCTGATTTCCAATATCTGGGTATCATTTGTTTTGCTGTGTTTATCATGATTTGGAATAACTGTTTGCGTAGCTTGCATGCTACCTGTGGAGATCCTTGAAGCAAAATTAGCTCCGGACCAGGGGTTAATTGAGTGGAAAGAACCTTATTGACATCTCTAAAGATCTCAAACCAAAACTGTCTAATTGGATCACATTCCCACCAGATATGTTTCATATTACCCTCTTGATCGCACCCCCTCCAGCATTTACCTGTACTATTTTTATATATTTGTTTCAGTCTTGATGGAGTCATATACCAGCGCATGCAGATTTTAATATTTGTCTCTTTTGCTCTAGAAGAATGTGCTGACTGTGACAGTCTTTTGAATCTAGAAAGCCATTCTGTGGGGGGCGTGTGTGCTACTAGTTCTCTATCCCACCCTATAGTATATGAAGGCAGCTTGTCGAAACTATTTTCTAAAACTAATTTATATAGTGAGGAGATTGATCTCAGGTTTTCTGATCCATTTGAGCAGGCTTGTTCAAATTGTGTAAGTGGACGTGTGAAGTCCGCTTTGTATTTGTGTGAGAGGATGAAGTGTCTGGCCTGATGGTAGGCGAACCAGGAGGTGAAAAAGGGGGGAGATAATAGGTCAATTTGCTGCTTTGTCATTAGTTGATGTTTGTCTAATAAGGTGTGAATTTGGATCTGTGCACTCAAAGGGGAGTTAGTGTTTGTATTTCTTTCTATTTGTAAGCCTGGGGGAAATTCAGGGTTTGATAGTAGATTCGTGAGCGGGGAGAATTTAGTGGAAATTTTCGGATGTGTTTTAAGGACGAATAGCCAGTCCTTCCAAGTTTCATTAGTAATACCTAATTGGGAGATTGTTGGACTTTTCACAGCTGAAGGGTTCCAACACAAACTGCCAATGGTATCAGTGCCCGCTAAAGAAGTTTCTATCTGTACCCAACCCTTGGATTGATCACTCTCATATCTGCACCAGTCCACTACTCTTTGGAGCGAGATAGCTAACTTGTAGGAGCTGAGGTGGGGAACGCCCAAACCTCCTTGTGTCATGAGTTTATAAATCGTGCTTTTACTAATACGTGGAGGTCTGCGCCTCCAGATATAGTCATTCATTATTTTTTGTAATATATTAATCTCTCTAGATATGTTTTGAATGGGGACAGTTTGTAATATGTATAATGCTTTGGGCAATAACACCATTTTCGCTGCTTGGATCCTGCCCAACCAAGAGATATTTTTTAAAAGCCAGGAGGAAGTTAGTGAATGAAATTCAGTAATCAATTTCTCATAGTTATATTTACGTGTGGATTGTCTGTCTGGGGTGAGATAGATACCTAGGTATTTAAGGCATTTGGACTGCATTTTAAGGGGGCATTGTGTCTTAATAGCTTCTAGAACCGGATGTGGTACCCTCACCGGCAGGAATTCAGATTTTGACGTGTTGACTGAAAAATTAGACACCTTACCGAAAGAGTCAAGTTCCAATAGGGCATGAGAGATAGATTCTAACGGATCAGTCAGTGTAAGTAACAAGTCGTCCGCGTAGATGGCCAGCTTATGGTTCCTGGATCCTAACTGTATTCCCTTAATGTGGCTATTTGATCTGAGTTTGATTGCTAAGGGTTCTAGAGAGAGAATGAATAGTAAAGGTGAGAGGGGGCAGCCCTGTCTGGATCCATTTCTAATTTCAAAGTGTTCGGACAAGGTCCCATTTACCCTGATCTGTGCCGAAGGGGTGGTATAAAGAGCCATTATTTTTTGTATAAAGTGATTGGGAAAGTTGAACTGTCTGAGAGTCATCTGTAAGTAGGTCCAGTCAAGTCTGTCAAATGCCTTCTCGGCGTCGGTGGATACAAAAAGAGTCGGGATGTCAGCCAATTGTACATATTCTAATAGATTTAGGACTTTTACTGTGTTATCTTTTGCTTCCCTAGACGGCACAAAGCCTGCTTGGTCTTGGTGGATTATTAGGGGTAGTAATTTGTTTATTCGGGTGGCTAGAATTTTTGCGTATAGCTTTAGATCTGTGTTAAGTAACGAAATTGGTCTGAAGTTGGCCGGATGATCTGGTGTTTTACCTGGTTTTTCTAGTACTGTCACCACAGCCTGGAGCATAGTGTCCGGGAAACATGTGCTATCTGATACATGGTTAAATAAAGAAGTCAAGTATGGGGCGAGGAGTTTGGAGAAAGTTTTATAATAAAGTCCAGAAAAGCCATCTGGGCCCGGAGCTTTGTTAGGCTTAAGGGTTTTTATTGCATCTAGCACTTCTCTAAGGTTGAAGGGTTGGTCTAGTGCTTTAGACTGTTCTGCATTTAACTGTGGGACTTGTATTTGATCTAGATATTGCTTGCAGTGATAGGAGTGAGCTTGAGTGTTCCTATTTGGGTATAAATTATAAAGTTTATGGTAATAAGCCTTAAATTCCTCCGCAATCTTATGGGTATCCTCTACCTGTCTGCCTGATTTGCTTTTAATTGAGTGTACATATGTGCGTTGTTGCCTTTTCTTCAAGGTTCTCGCTAACCATTTCCCTGGTTTATTTCCTTCACTATAAAATGTTTGTTGGAAGGACAGTAGTTGTCTCTGAGTGGACAGTTGGAGTAAGTTATTTAATTGGTCTCGTTTAGCGTTAAGGTTATCCAAAGTAGATGGGTTGTCTGGGTATTGTTTATGTTGAAAGTCCAAGTCAGCTATATCTTTCGCTAGAGAAGAGAATTTCTCCCTACTCTTCTTCGTCACGTATGCTTTGGTCTTGATAAGCTCCCCTCTAATTGTGCTTTTATGAGCCTCCCAAAGGGTGGTGATATTAACCTCGGGTGAGTCGTTCAGGGCGAAATAGGATTTAATGTGTTTAGCTAAATTAGTTATTTGTGTTTTACCTTTTAGTAGCGACTCATCCAGTCTCCATTGGAATGTTCTGAGAGGGGCTGAGGGCCATGTTAGTCTACAAGAGACCAAAGAATGGTCAGACCAAGTGGTGTGCGAGATGTTGGCTGCTTTCATGTAGGAGAGTACTAGGTGATCAATTAAAATGTAGTCTAACCTGGAGTAACACCTATTTGGGTTTGAAAAAAAGGTAAAATCCCTTTTCTGTGGGTTCATGTACCTCCATGTATCATGTACCCCTAGCAATTTGAGATTCTGCCATATAGTTTGCATTTTGGGTATTTTAATTCTCGTGTCTGGGTTGGTACAATCCATTTTAGGATTTAGGGGTACGTTGAGATCTCCCGCTAGGATTAAAGATCCTTTAATATGTGACAGGATGGTATTGGTGGTAGTATTAATGAACGAGCTTTGGGATCTATTTGGGGCATAAACATTCACTAATGTAACAGGTTTTCCAAAAAGAAGACCTGTAACGCATAGGAATCTACCATCTTTATCATGTTCTATGTGGGTTTTAGTGAAAGCAATGGACCTATGTATCAAAATGCTGACACCATTGATTTTTTTGGATGGGTTGGAACTGTGGAAGTGCAAGGGGTAGTTAGAAGAAAAAAACTTAGGAACATGACCAAACTTAAAATGTGTCTCTTGTAACATTAAGATGTGCCCCCCTTTCTTGTGTAGGTCTAGTAAGGCCATTCTGCGCTTATTTGGACTATTGAAGCCCTTAACATTTTGGGTGAGGATGATTACATCCTGTGTGTTATTCCTATTCATACCTGTGCTTTTTGACAGAAATTATGTAAGTGAAATGAGATTTCCTGCCACACTCACCAAGATGAAAACCCGGGTACTGCACTCTGTGTAGAAAAATATAAACAAAAACATGAACAAAAAAAACAAAGTAGAAAAAGAAAATTACAATTAACAATTTAACATTCCAAGCGCTACCTCTGAACAGGGGGAGCGCTTGTTGCAACATCAACACTAGGGGAGACTAATTCTCCCGCCTGGCTGAGAGAACTGAATAATCTAACAATAAGCCAAACATGGCTCAACTTCTAGGTTTGTGAGATTAAACATGTAAATATAAAACATTATTAAGTCTAAGTAAACTTAGTCAGACTGTAATTTATTAACTCTACCAACATGTGTCTAAGATTTATCTTCTAACAGTAAGAACTTTATATGGCCCCTACCCGTATATTGGGTATTACCTATGTCTCGCGACATGCTTAAGTATACTAGGGGGGGACCTACCCCTACAGCATTTAGACAAAGAATTTTAATATAAAGATTACATTGCAAGATACCAAAAAAAGGATATAACACAAACAGTCTCAATCAACCCTTTTCTTTTAATTGTGGTTGACTATGTGTGCTGGGTCGACGAGTCTTCTTAGGCTGAACTTGTTGCCACTCTTTCCTCTGTGGCAAAGGACCACCGTTGGTCTCTAAGCTTGATTGTTCCTGAGTAGCCTGTGTTGTCACCCCTTCTGGGGTTGGAATGTCTAATTCTGTGCATATCTTTGGGATTTCTTCCAGAGAGGAACATGAGTATCTTTTTCCTTGCCTTAGGATTATTAGGTGAAAGGGGAATCCCCATCTGTAAGGGATGTTCATCTTTCGAAGTGATAAGGTGAGCGGTTTAAATTCCTTTCTTTTGGCAAGGGTCCTTTGGGAGAGATCTGCATAGAATTGTAGTTCTGCATTCTCATATTTTATGGGTTGTTTCTCCCGAGCCTGCTTCATAATATCCTCCTTTTCCTTGAAGTTTGTTATACGGACAATCACGTCTCTTGGGGGCTGCGAGTCCAAGGGTCTTGGCCTCAGAGCCCTATGAGCTCTATCAATGTCTATTTTTGCAGGAGGCTCTGTTTGCTTTAAGAAATTAAAGAGGTCTTGTAGATATTGATCCAGGTCTGCAGTCAGGATAGCTTCGGGAATGCCCCTTATTCTAATGTTGTGCCTTCTGCCTCTATTCTCTGCGTCATCCATTTTTTCTTCTAAGTCATGGATCTCCCCATGCTGTTTAAGTATAATGTTGTGAAGGTCTGTTATTGCTGAGGCATGGGCATCCTGTGTACTCTCTACTGCTTCTACCCTGTGTCCGATCTCTCCCATTTCCCTTTTAAGATCACTGATTTCCTCTTTAATGCACTGCTTTACTTGTGAGATTAAGGTAGAGAAGTCTTTTTTTGAAGGGAGAGATTCAAACAAAGCTTTTGGTATTGTGATAGTGTCAGTTACAGTCTCCGTGTCAGATTCTGACGAAGAAGATGCAGCAAGTGATTCAGGATCCTCTGTGATACTGGCAGCAGCAGCTTGATTTTCTACTGATTTAAAGTAGCTGTTAACAGATGGGGTTGTGTGGCTGCGTGGCTTGGGGCCTAAACCCTTTTTGCTAAGCTTTTTAGGTGACATGATTGAATTTTGTGTGCTCAGTTACTCTGCTCAGATCTTGCTTAAATGCTTTAAAATGAAATCTTCAGGGACTACAGGTGACTGCTTGTTAGTGGGTCTCCAGAGTAATTAAAGGCAGGTTAGGTGCAGGAAAAGGAAAAATATATGTAGAAAAAGGCCACTGTGCTGATGACTTTCCCTTTATTCCGGTATTGTGCTGTAGGGAGCTGAAGGCCTTGTCTGTGTAGTTTGATTATAGCATAGGCTCAAAAGCGTGAGGCCACCAGATCCCTATCATTTTTCCGTTGTAGGCTAATTCTTGAGATTTATACTCCTTTATGTGGGCTCATGAAAGTGCGTGCTTTGTTTATCCTCCCTTTTGTCTCTACTAATAAAATTGGCCAGCCATCGAGGGAGTGGGGGTATTAGAGGGGCTTAGAACCCAGAAATGTATAAGTGATTCTGCTTTCCCCGTCTTCACCTCTAAAGCGCTAGGTGAGGTAAACTTTATGAAGCGCGGCCTACCGCGCCCCTTCTCTGTGCAGCATGAGCGGTGAAATGGGCTGTGTGATAGTTGTTTTTTACAGACCCCTTATCTCACAAATAGCCAATTTTTCAAACTGTCTTACCGCTGACCCGTTGAGGCATGTCTTTGCAGGGCCCGGCGTGTAGCGTGGTTATGTTCCAGAACGGATATGCTGGCGTGGATGGAGTGCGCCACAGGTACTGTTCACATCGCTCTGGGGTGCCGATGATTCACAATTCAGCCGAATTCAGGAGCAGTGCTTAATGTGCTATGATCTTACGCACTTGTGACTCCTTTGTTGTCGCTGGGCTTGATTTTAATCGCCTCTCAGCCAGATTGGGCACAGGAGCTCTAGTAAGCCGCGGCCATCTTCCTGGCTGGCTAGCTCCGCCCTCCTCTAAAGATCCCTTTTATTATCTTTAAGATACACACATATAAGGTTTCTAGACACAAGTATTAAGGCTATAAATGAATTAATTATACAGAAAACTATCAAACATATTTATATATGTAATCTCTGTATATTTTTATATTTTATATTTTTGCATATTTTTTGAAAAATCACACAAAGATAAATATTCACAAACATCATAAGGAAGTTTTTTTAATTAATAAGGTGAAGGGTATTAAAGAATTCTTTAAGACACTGTATAGAAAAGGATACAACTAATGTTAGCCCCAAAAACTTAAAAGATTTTTTACAGTTATAATTACAACCAAACTAGGAAAATCAGATCATAACTGCCTTTTGCAGATAAAGAGAAAAAACATTGAACCATTTCATATCGCAATAGATGTTTTAATAACGCTATTTTATGATATGAGTCTTAAGGATTTAGAATTTTTATGTAAAGTGGTATGAATGCGAGCATATCAAGTTTAACATTTCAATTTAAAAAACTAAACTAAAAAAGCTTTCTCCGCTATTAGAAACTAAAAGACACTCCGAGGTGATAGAGTATTATAGCCCTTTTTTATTTTGATAGGGCTATTAGATTAGGTGTAAATAGTTTAAATATCTGATAATTTCTTTTTTTATTTTCTGTAATTTAGTGGGGGGTTTTTGTAATTTAGTTTATTGTATTTAATAAATGTAATTTATTTAATTGTAGTGTAAGGCAGGTTAGGTTTTATTTTACAGGTAAATGTGTATTTATTTTAGCTAGGTAGTTAGTAAATAGTTAATAACTATTTAGTAACTATTCTACCTAGTTAAAATAAATTCAAAATTACCTGTAAAATAAAAATAAAACCTAAGCTAGCTACAATGTAACTATTAGTTATATTGTAGCTAGCTTAGGGTTTATTTTATAGGTAAGAATTTAGTTTTAAATAGGAATAATTTAGTTATTAATAGTAGGTTTTATTTAGATTTATTTTAATTACATTAAAGTTAGTGGGTGTTAGGGTTAGGGTTAGACTTAGGGTTAGGTTTAGGGGTTAATACATTTAGTATAGTGGCGGCGATGTTGGGGGCGGCAGATTAGTGGATAATAAGTGTAGGTAGGTTGCTGCGAACATTGGGGGCGGGAGATTAGGGGTTAATAACATTATGTAGGTGTCGGCGATGTTGGGGGCAGCAGATTAGGGGTTAATAAGTATAATGTAGGTGTCGGTGATGTCGGCGGCGGCAGATTAGGGTTTAATAAGTATACTGTAGGTGTCGGCTATGTCGTGGGCGGCAGATTAGGGGTTAATAAGTGTAAGATTAGGGGTGTTTAGACTCGGGGTTCATGTTAGGGTGTTAGGTGTAAACATAAATTTTGTTTCCCCATAGGAATCAATGGGGCTGCGTTACAGAGCTCTACGCTGCTTTTTTGCAGGTGTTAGACTTTTTCTTCAGCCGGCTCTCCCCATTTATGTCTATGGGGAAATCGTGCACGAGCACGTAAAACCAGCTTACCGCAGCTTTCAGCAGTGCTGGTATTGGAGTGCGGTATGGAGTTCAATTTTGCTCTACGCTCATTTCTTGCCTGCTAACGCCGGGTTTTTGTAAACCTGTAATACCAGCGCTTTAGGGAAGTGAGCGGTGGTATTAACTTGCAAGTTAGTACTGCATCGCTCATAACGCAAAACTCGTAATCTATTGTTTTTTGAATATTCATTGCCTGTGCTATTCAGTAAATTATATTGTTTAAACTAAAGAAATGCTTACCGTTTGTGAAACATTTATATTTGTTTATGTTCAACCAATGTAAATGTTCGTTTGCTACTAGTGAAAAAGATCTTGTGCAGCGTAAAATACCTTTAGCAAGCTAGAGAGCCGCGCTCATCCCAATCCTTCTTCACAGAACCTGGGTGCACGTTAATAGGAGGCTTAGCACAAAGGCCACCACACCTCCTTTAGTGCAGGCCCTGAGAGTCACCACACTAAGCCTTCTACTAGCGTGGCCTGGGCTCTGTAAAGAAGAGCCGTTCTCTAGCACGGTAAAAGTAAGTTTATAAACCTTTCAGCTACACCCAGAAAACACAACCTGGTTGAGTTACAGTGACTGAGCCCCTAGTCAGGAGAGGCTGAGACATACATATAATCTGACATTAAACTCATCCTTTAAAGGCACAGTAATATATATATATATATATATATATATATATATATATATTAAACTTTCAGGCAGGGGATCTGCACACACTATGAATTATCCAGCTTCCGGGGTGCTCTGGGTAAAAGAGATAAACAAATGAAACAAACATTCCGCACTCTCCTCTGTAAATACACAAACTTCTTTAATCTAACTGTGACTTTTCGGGTTAATAACCCCTTCCTCAGACAGACATCAAATACGGTGCAACTTAACCCCTTTAAATACCCACCACAATGTACTGTGAATGCGGGTCACCTGTAGTGTCACTTCTGCGCATGCGCAGAGACAACTACGGTGGCCACACTAGGACAAAAAACTAAAAGCAATGTTAAAAATGGAAATGCACTGCAGTTACATTGATTCAGTAATCTAATAACCAAAGAACAAAACAGAATAACCTAAGTAGCCAAAGTAAGTTAAACGAATAGCGCATGTTACAAATATGCAAATAATAAAAATAAGCTATCCCAAAAGCAAATGACTACAAGTCATTGTCATACATTTTGGACAACAATAGGAACAATAGTACAAGGCATTGTTTGTAAGCAACCGGTAAATCCTAAATATAAGGAGTAATGATACCAAAAAGAACCATACCTAGAAAACGATATCTTGTAACTAGATATAAAATAGGAAACAATTAAAACTAAGCTACCGCAAACCTTGCTTTAAATAGGGAGGAATATGTCAAAAGACATAATAATTATTAATTAATTAACCATGTACCATCTACTGAAAAACAAACTCCAAATATGACTGTCAGATCAGGGTGATAATAAGACTAACTATACTACACTATATATATATATATATATAACAGAACAATTACAAGAAACATTGCATGTCAAAATGAGTATTCAATACCCTAGGTATTAGAGTATCCAAGGTGTAAATCCACCTGGTCTCTTTTTACAACAACAGTTTGGCCCTATTCCCACCCCTCGGTAGTGGTGAATTGTGATCAATGATCACATATCTCAGATCAGCCACAGTATGTTTGGCAAACAAAAAATGTCCAGCCACTGGCTGATCACTATCACCAGTGGATAGGTCCGCACGTATCGATTTGATATTATAACTCCTTTATATTTAGGATTTAATGGTTGCTTACAAACAATGCCTTGTACTATTGTTCGTATTGTTGTCCAAAATGTATGACAATGATTTGTAGCCATTTGCTTTTGTGTTAGCTTATTTTTATTTTTTTGCATATTTGTAGCTGCGCTATTCGTTTTACTTACTTTGGCTACTTAGGTTATTCTGTTTTGTTCTTTAGTTATGAGATTACTGTATCAATGTAACTGCAGTGCATTTCCATTTTTAACATTGCTTTTAGTTTTTTGTCCTAGTGCGGCCACCGTAGTTGTCTCTGCGCATGCACAGTTGCGCAGAGACAATGCTACAGGTGACCCCATTCACAGTACATTGTGGTGGGTATTTAAAGGGGGTAAGTTGCACCGTATTTGAACAGCCAATAGAATGCAAGCTCAATCCTATTGACTGTTCTAATCAGCCAATAGGATTGAAGTTCAATCCTATTGGCTGATTGCATCAGCCAATAGGATTTTTTTCTACCTTAATTCCGATTGGGTGATAGAATTCTATCAGCAAATCGGAATTGAAGGGACGCCATCTTGGATGATGTCACTTAAAGGAACCTTCATTCATTGGTTAGTCGTCGGCCAGGAAGGATGCTCCGCGTTGGATGTCTTGAAGATGGACCCGCTGCGCGCCGGATGGATGAAGATAGAAGATGCCGTCTGGATGAAGACTTCTGCCCGTCTGGAGGACCTCTTCTTCCCGGCCTGGATGAAGACTTCTGCCTGTCTGGAGGACCACTTCATCTGGCTTCGTTGAGGACTTCAGCCTGGTTGGGTGAAGACTTCTCAAGGTAGGGTGATCTTCAAGGGGTTAGTGTTAGGCTTTATTAAGGGGGATTGGGTGGGTTTTAGAGTAGGGTTGGGTGTGTGGGTGATGGGTTTTAATTTTCGGGGGGTTATTGTAATTTTTTTTTACAGGTTATTTAAAGAGCTGATTACTTTGGGGCAATGCCCTGCAAAAGGCCCTTTTGAGGGCTATTTGTAATTTAGTATAGGGTAGGGCTTTTTATTATTTTGGGGGCTTTTTTATTTTATTAGGGGATTAGATTAGGTGTAATTAGTTTAAAAAACTTGTAATTATTTTATTATTTTCTGTAATTTAGTGTTTTTTTTTCTTCGTACTTTAGATAATTGTATTTAATTGTAGTTAATTTAGGGAATTAATTTAATTATAGTGTTAGGTGTAATTGTAATTTAGGTTAGATTTTATTTTACAGGTAAATTTGTCTTTATTTTAACTAGGTAGCTATTAAATAGTTAATAACTATTTAATAACTATTCTGCCTAGTTAAAATAAATACAAAGTTGCCTGTAAAATAAAAATAAATCCTAAACTAGCTACAATGTAACTATTAGTTATATTGTAGCTATCTTAGGGTTTATTTTATAGGTAAGTATTTAGTTTTAAATAGGAATAATTTAGTTAATTGTTGTAATTTTATTTAGATTTATTGAACTTATATTTAAGTTAGGGGGTGTTAGGGTTAGGGTTAGACTTAGGTTTAGGGGTTAATACATTTAATATAGTGGCGGCGACGTTAGGGGCGGCAGATTAGGGTTTAATAAATGTAGGTAGGTGGCGGCGATGTTAGGTGTTAATATATTTATTATAGTGGCGGCGATGTCCGGTTCAGCAGATTAGGGGTTAAAATATTTATTATAGTGTTTGCAATGTGGGGGGGCCTCGGTTTAGGGGTTAATAGGTAGTTTATGGGTGTTAGTGTACTTTTTAGCACTTTAGTTAAGAGTTTTATACTACGGCGTTAGCCCATAAAACTCTTAACTACTGACTTTTAAATGCGATATCAGTCTTGCGTTATGCAAATCCCATTGAAAATATAGGATACGCAATTGACGTAAGTGAATTTGTGGTATTTTTGAGTCTGGCCAAAAAAGTGAGCGGTACACCTGTACCTTCAAGACTCGTAATACCATCAGGCGTTAAAAAGCAGCGTTGGGACCTCTCAACGCTGCTTTTTAAGGCTAACGCAAGACTCATAATCTAGCCGAATGTGTTTAATGATTTTTTAAAGGGACAGTCAAGTCCAAAAAAACTTTCATGATTCAAATAGGACATGCAACTTTAAACAACTTTCCAATTTACTTTTAGCACCAATTTTGCTTTGTCCTCTTGGTATTCTTAGTTGAAAGCTAAACCTAGGAGGTTCACATGCTAATTTCTTAGACCTTGAAGGCCGCCTCTAATCTAAATGCATTTTGAAAGTTTTTCACCACTAGAGGGCATAAATTCATGTGTTTCATATAGATAACATTGAGCTTATGCACGTGACTTTACCGTGGAGTGAGCACTGATTGGCTAAAATGCAAGTCTGTCAATAGAACTGACATAAGGGGGCAGTCTGCAGAGGCATAGATACATGTTAAATACAGAGGTAAAATGTGTATTATTATAACTGTGTTGGTTATGCAAAACTGGGGAATGGGTAATTAAGGGATTAGCTATCTTTTAAAACAACAAAAAATTTGGTGTTGACTGTCCCTTTAAGTAAAACAACACTGCAATACTTTTATTATTTGTTTAGCCTGCCTTTGCTGTAAAATATTTATGAAAATTGTTCTTATTCCACTCCCTCGAGAGACTGGAGTGTCTCCATCATTCTTAAAGACACATGAAACGCAAAAAGCCAGATAGAACATACAATTTTACATAACTTTCCAATTTACTTCTTTTGTCAAATTTGCTTCATTCTTATGGTTTGTTGAAACAGCAGAAATGCACTACTGAGAGCTTGCAGAACACATCAGCAGAGACAATGACAAGAGTCACTTATGTGCAGCCACCAATCAGCAGCTACCTCCCAGTATGCATTGCTGCTCCTGAGCCTACCTAGGTATGCTTTTCAACAAAGGATAACAAAACAACAAAGCAAATTTGATAAAAGTTAATTGGAAAGTTGTTCAAAATCACTTGCTCTATCTGAATAATGAAAGTTTATTTTGGACTTTACTGTACTGTACTTTAAGCAGGGATAGGCACAGACAAAGGCTGTGGCAGACATTTTCCAAAGTACAGACCTTAGTGAAGGACACCAAGGTACATTTGAAATTAAAAACATTATTTTATAGTGCTTGGTTTTGTTATACTGATGCAGATACCACTGATCCTATAACCAGCCCTCCTCTAGCTATACCCATGTGCCAGTGTCACTACTGTGTCATTACATAGCACTGGGTGTTATTATACTGATGCAGATACCACTGATCCTATAACCAGCCCTCCTCTAGCTATACCCATGTGCCAGTGTCACTACTGTGTCATTATATAGTGCTGGGTGTTATTATACTGATGCAGATACCACTGATCCTATAACCAGCCCTCCTCTGGCTATACCCATGTGCCAGTGTCACTACTGTGTCATTATATAGTGCTGGGTGTTATTATACTGATGCAGATACCACTTATCCTATAACCAGTACTCCTCTGGCTATACCCATGTGCCAGTGTCACTACTGTGTCATTATATAGCGATGGGTGTTATTATAATGATGCAGATACCACTGATCCTATAACCAGCCCTCATCTAGCTATACCCATGTGCCAGTGTCACTACTGTGTCATTATATAGTGCTGGGTGTTATTATACTGATGCAGATATCACTGATCCTATAACCAGCCCTCCTCCTATACCCATGTGCCAGTGTCACTACTGTGTCATTATATAGTGCTTGGTGTTATTATACTGATGCAGATACCACTAATCCTATAACCAGCCCTCCTCCGGCTATACCCATGTGCCAGTGTCACTACTGTGTCATTACATAGCGCTGGGTGTTATTATACTGATGCAGATATCACTGATCCTATAACCAGCCCTCCTCCTATACCCATGTGCCAGTGTCACTACTGTGTCATTACATAGCGCTGGGTGTTATTATACTGATGCAGATACCGCTGATCCTATAACCAGCCCTCCTCGGGCTATACCCATGTGCCAGTGTCACTACTGTGTCATTATATAGCACTTGGTGTTATTATACTGATACAGATACCACTGACCCTATAACCAGCCCTCCTCTGGCTATACCCCCATAACTGCCTGAAAATATTAACTAACACCTAACACATGCGCAATATCTATCTACCTGTCAACCGCCAACCCCCACCACAATAACTAATAAAGTATATTAACCCCTTATCCGCTATTAACCCACATCGCAATAAACCTAATAAAACTATTAACCCCTAAGCTGCCATTAAAGGGACAGTCAACACCCGATGTAACTTATGGCCTTACCTTAGATCCGGAATAGAAGATACAGCTACACCGCATCGATGTTAAAGGGACAGTATATACTCATTTTCATATAACTGCATGTAATAGACACTACTATAAAGAATAAGATGCACACATACTAATTTAAAAATCCTGTATAAAATGGTTTAAAAACTTACTTAGAAGCTTTCAGTTTAGCTCTGTTGAAAAGGCAGTTGGAAAGCTCACTGCAAGTGGGAAATAAGACACCCCCCCTCCTTCTTTTGCATATGAAAAGACCCTTTACACAAACAGGAGCAAGCTGGAGAAGGTAGCTGACGGTATTCAAATAAAAGTTTGGGGCTTGGTTAGGAGTCTGAAAATCAGAGCAATGTTATTTAAAAATAAGCAAAATTATACATTTAAAAAAAAACAAAAATTTTTATGGGCTTTATAAATAGATCATCTACACAACATTTATGCAAAGAACAAATGAGTGTATAATGGCCCTTTAATGAGTGCTAACGGTATTGGAGTAATCAACTAAAATACATAGCTTTATTCCTTGAAAATATGGCCGTCAAACTCCCCCACTATTACGTATGAACCTTCTTTTTAATTGAATCCTCCAATTGCAATTAAATCCTTGGTCAGTTTGCGAGTGTGCAGAAGATAATGCGCATGCGCATTATCAAAACAGAACCATCACCCTTTAAAAAAATGAACGAGCATGTTAAGACATTAGAGAAGGGGACGAAGGAGGAGGGGGAGGAGTTTGGCTGCCATATCTTCATGGAATAAACCAATGTATTTTCGTTGATTATTTCAATACCGTCATCAACATGCGATGCGGTGTAGCTGCATCTTCTATTCCTGATATAAGGTATGGCTTTAAGTTACATTGGGTGTTGACTGTCCTTTTAACCCACAACACAATAAACCTAATAAAACTATTAACATCTAATCTGCCATTAACCCACATCACAATAAACCTAATAAAACTATTAACCCCTAATCTGCCATTAACCCACAACGCAATAAACCTAATAAAACTATTAACCCCTAATCCGCCATTAACCCACAATGCAATAAATCTAATAAAACTATTAACCCCTAATCCAACAAACCCACACAACGCAAATAACTAATTAAATTACTAAGCCCCCTAACCTAACACCCCCTAACACCCCCTAACACCCCCTAAATTAACCCCAACTATCTAAATTAAAAAAATACTAAGTTACAATTAAAATAAAAAGCTAACATTACTTAAAAAAAAAAAATTAATCTAAGATTACAAAAATAAAAAAGTCTAACATTACATAAAATAATAAACCAAATTATCAAAATGTAAAAAAATTATACCTTATCCCTATGAAAATAAAAAGCCCCCCCAAAATAAAAACACCCCCTAATCTAATGCTAAACTACCAATAGCCCTTAAAAGGGCCTTTTGTAGGACATTGCCCTAAGTTAAACAGCTCTTTTACCTTAAAAAATACTAAGTCCCCCCTCTAACAGCAAAAGCCACCACCCAACAAACCCCCCAAAGTAAAAAAAAACTTAACACAAAAAATCCTAAACTATCCGTTCCCCTAAAGGGGCATTTGTATGGGCATTGCCCTTAAAAGGGCATTCAGCTCTTTCAAGAGTGCCCAATAAATCCCTAATCTAAAAAAAAAACGTTTGTACGATCTCCACTGAATAGTGAATTCAAGGTACGCGTTTAAATATGGTGTCCCTTGCATTCCTATTGACTGATTTGATTCTTCAAATTCAAATCAGCCAATAGGATGAGAGCTACTGAAATCCTATTGGCTGTTAAAATCATCTTGTGGGGGTTTGGCGGATTAGGGGTTAATAGGCTAATTAGGTTACTTGCGTTGTGGGGGTTTGGCGGATTAGGGGTTAATAGTTTTATTAGGATTATTGCGTTGTGAGGGTTTGGCGGTTTAGGGGTTAATAGTTTTATTAGAATTATTGCGTTGTGTGGGTTTGGCAGATTATGGGTTAATAGATTTATAAGGTTTGTTGTGATGTGGGTTAATGGCGGATTAGGGGTTAATTGTTTTAATAGGTAATTTGCAATGTGGGTTAATCGCGGATTAGGGGTTAATACATTTATTATGTAGTTTGCAATGTTGGGGTTGGTGGATTTAGAAGTTAATATTTTTACTAGGTTGATCGCGATGTGGGTGAATGGCAGATTAGGGTTCATATTTAATTAGGCATATTGCCTTGTGGGGGGTTGTCAGTTTAGGGGTTAATACATTTATTATTAGTTGCGATGCGGAGGGATTGCGAATATAGGGGGGTTAACGTGTCGGGTTTATTTTTGGGAGGCGGGTTAGACTTGTAAGGGATATTTATTTTTATTTTCTTAGGCGCCGGCAGTTTCTAAAGTGCCGTAAGTCATTGGCGACTTCAGAAATGTGTATTTACGCACATTTCTGGACATCGCTAGTTTATCCGACTTATGGCACTTTATGAACTGCCGTCGCTGTATACAGTATGTGATAACCTGATGTGTGAGGTAAAATTATGGGTGGCACTGGTTTCAGTAGTAATGCTGAAGTTTGTGCCGCATATGTAATCTCGCCCCTGGATTCAACTTGAATTCCTTACCGGAATAGACTCTTAAAGGAATAGAAAGGTCAAAACTGCATCGTGCCCATGCACCAGTATTTATTCTCAGTGAGCTGGTAATGGTGTGTATTTTCTATGAAGAGTTAATTTGTGTCATACAAGCCACTGCTGACTTTCTGAGAAGTTGTGGTGTTTGAAAACGAGTGCACGGCACTCACAGCATATGTGTGTATGCCGCTGAAAAACAGTAAGAATGGAAGTTTATTGCAAAAATATTTCTAATTAAAACTAAAATGCACCTGTGCAAAATTAAAACTATCCCTTTAATTTGCAAAGTCTTGTAAATTTAGCTAAAAAAAATATTGTTAAAAGAATATAAAACATTTAGTCTTAGATTACAACTGGAGAGCAAAACTGCAACTTGTATGTGGTGCTAATACCACTACTGTAAAACCCATACTGCTTGCATTTTTTGTTGTCCACTTAATACCTGTTTTTAAAATCGCTAAAAATCAGAGTGTAAAACTTAACTTGAGCCGATAGCACACTAATACCCTTTTGCTCTTGCAACTGACAATATAGGGTGCTCTATGCGTGCATCAATAGAGTTCAAATGGTTTTATTAACCCTTTTAACCCAATGCCTGTTGGAGAGTTATTGTTTGCGCAAGGCCAAATGCAAAATAAGATGCCCCTGGTTATCAATCTTGGTCAATTTTATATCTAGGACTTATTTTGCACTGCAGAGCTTAATTGTTTATATATGTTATGAGGTTACTGTCCCTTTAAGGGTAATTGAAGACTGGAGCTGAGAATCTCTGTCCTTTATCAAAGACAGTTTATTCAATTTGCACTAACTGTGATTTTACTCTATGCTTAAATGTGCTTTGACAAATATCCTATACACTGTATTGTACAGACTGTTTTTTTTAACAATGTAATTAAATTAAAGCTGTCCTTAATATGCAAACTCAACAAAATTCTACTAGTGGAAAATATTTTGTCCGGTCTACAGCAAGTCAAAAGGAAAAAGTTATTTTAATTAGAACCATATCAACAGATCTTCTCTTAGGGAAATTTGGTGCCATAAATGTGTTTTTGTAAAAACCTAACACAGTTTATTTTGCTTAAACACAAACAATACATTTACTGATCAAGCGAAAATGAAAACCATCAATATCGGGAAAACATTATAAAAATAATAATCCTGTCTTCATATTATCTAATATTTTCCATATTTTTTTGTTCTCATTTCTTAGCATTTAGTGGGATCTGAATTTAATTTGGTAGCATATTGAACATTTATACTAATCATTTCTTGTTCCATCTGTTAATTTATTATTTTTGGGATTTTATTTTTCATTACACTGTGAGTGTTCTCTGTAGGAGAATGTACATATTCCCCGTGGGAGTAACCTATACATTTATTAGTTTCCTAATTTTGTAATGATTCTGTTATTCTAGAATAAAAAGACATACATCGATATAGTCTGAGTCGAAGATGGAACAGAGAAATGTAAAACCTACCGTTACATAAGTTTGAACTCTTTGAGTTATGTTGGCAATAGCAATGTTGTGACATTGTCAGCTGAGGTCACATAATGTATTTTTGACGTCAGAAACAAGATGGTAACATTTGAAAGGAGCAATATCAATATTGAATATTTATATTTGCTCTATTCTGAAAGAGATAGTAAACATCTTATAATTACAAGATATTTCTGCTGTGTTGTTATAGAATAACTTATCAGCCAACTGAGCCAAGTGTATACTTTTTTAGAACAAATAAACATCTTGTTTGCTTCAATAGTTTTTCATTAACCACCAGTTGCCTTATTTGGTAAAGCCAAACTAGGCTTGAGTCTGCAGCTGACAAAGGGCAAAATTACATGTTGTGCAATACGGCAATACCGTTATGGCCTTTGCGCACAAAATGGCAGGTCTCCCGTCCCGTATTACAAGTCACAGCGGTACGACTATACCGCAAGCGTTTTAGCCTGTAACGCAACTCTCCCTTCCACACTCAAAAAATGGCTTTTGAGTGTGCAATTTTCATTGCACCTGTATTACAGGTTGTGTGGTCCTGTTATAACGCTAGCGTTATAGCTTATGCCACCACAATCCATTCCGCAATCAGAGACCAGTTGTTATGGTTTTTTGCAAAACAAAAATGTTTCACAAAACTCATAACAAAAATGTTACAAAGTACACTAACACCCATAAACTACCTATTAACCCCTAAACCGCCACCCCCCGTATTGCAAATACTTTATTAAACTTATTAACCCCTAAACCGCCGCCCACCCACATAGCCAACACTAAATGACATTGTGATTTTTCTTATGACATAGATATTGAATTTGAATCTATAATACCAGTGAGATACCTAGTTGTCCATTTCAAATAGTACACTTTTTGGTGGCAGATAATAATGTGAACAATATTACTAGCCAACTAACCTAAATTTGTGCTAATATCCGTTCAGCACTACAATTTCCCATAAAGCACTGGCTATTATAGTTACTTATACATTTCTGCAGCCTATTACCAGTTATATCTGGTTAAATGGTAAACAGTTGATATTTACTATTGCAATATCATCTATTCACTGATATACAATCACATGCCAGATATTATCTGGTTCTCCTACTAAGGCTGAGGTACCTATTGGGTGCCATTTATCTTGTTTGCGACCTCTGTTTTTAAATGTTCCCAATTTTAACCTGAATTAATAAAGTTTGTTTTTATCCACTTTGTGTTCGTACCTGAGGCCCTGACCCTAGTCTTTAATATTGACTGGACCTTGGGCAAACATTTTCTTGCCCCCCCCCCCCCATGCAATTTTGCTCTCCATCTCAACATCCCAAAAAACAACTAAATCAATTTATTTTATAATTTGTTTTAAATTATTAGCCCAACAGTGGACCATCCACTGCTGGGCTATTCATTAAAAAAATTAAATAAATTGTAATATGTGAAACTCGACCTAAGAAGTACTAATTAGTAAATATATATAAATTCCTCCACTGTGGAATAATTTAAAATGCTTTTGAATGTGATTCTGGTGTGAGGTTAGCTGGTTAAAGATATTTAGGGCAGCCAACAGGAGCAAAGCAAGGTAAAGACATTAGGAGAAAGCATGGGGGTGCAGACAAATATAAGTTTACTGACTGGAACAGCAGAACTTCTATGGGAAGCTGTAAAATCTGAGACAGAGAGAAAAAAAAACTATAACAAGAAACCTTACCATAATGTGTGAAGTATCAGCATGACATTATACATCAGCCACAGCAGCACATGTCACTTCTTTGCTAGGAGCAAGTTCCCTCGCACCCTGCACTAGACAATGCTGCATGGGGGAGGGGCATGTGTGCATTCACTAATTCTTCCCACTGACACCTTTCTACAAAGCACTGTTCCCCTAAAAAACTTCAGTTAGTTGATCTTAGGGCCACAGCAGAAAAAGCAGGGCTAAGGGGACCAGCAGACTGAATGCTGTCTGCCCAAGGCTGCATGGATACAGTGTGAGACGAGTCACACAGCTTCAAGACTGAAGAGATCAGTGTGTGCAGCTGCACAGATGCTCAAATACTCATGTGCCTGCCACTCCAGCTTTCTGCTGCATGCGCCTATAGTCAGCCCTACCCAGAAACAATCCCCACCACCAGAGCAGTTACCTGGTAACAGTGGTAACCCCAGTAGGACCTTTTCTGATGCAGTGGGATTGACTGGATGCCGAGTTAGGGCTTAGCATTCAGTGCTTCACAGTGCACATCTAAAACAGCACATGGATGTGACAGTATTAGGACTGACTGTGAGTGTACACCATGTCACATGACATCAGCAGTCTGGCATGAACCAAAAAAAATAATTATTTTATTTTAGGACTCTTGGGCCCCTCAACAAAGACTGGGCTCTGGGAAACTGCCCCTTTTGCCCTGTGTTAAAGATGGCCCTGGATAGGGTATTACCTGAAAGGGTATTACCACATTACCAATGTGTGTACACTAATTAAGGTCATCACACTTGCTGTGTCTTCTAATAAGAAACTTTATCTATACAAGTGGATTCTATGGTGAGGAGTGCTATTTTGTATACGCCTTTATAGTTGGTTTTTCTATCTGTTCTATAGTGTCTTTAAGTATATAGCATCCAATCCCTACTCACAACTTACACAATATATTGTGTTTATATTATATTGGGTCACCATTTTCGTAGTGCCATTCTCTTTCCCCCTTTTTATCCCCCCTTCCCTTGTCTCCACTAAAATAAAGTATTAACCCCTAAACCGCTGACCCCCCCCACATCGCCAACACTAAATAAACATAGTAACCCCTAAACCGCCGACCCCCCACATCACAACTACTATAATAAACCTATTAACCCCTAAACCACCGGCCCCCCACATCGCAACTACTTTAATAAACCTATTAACCCCCAAACCACATCGCAACACACTAAATTAAACTATTAACCCCTCAACCTAACACCCTCTAACTTTAAATTAAAGTTACAATATACTAACTACCTTAAAATAAATAAAAACTTACCTGTGAAATAAAAGCTGATTTGAACAGCCAAAAGGATTTAAGCAGCTCTCATCCTATTGGCTGATTTTAATATCTTAGCCAATAGGAATGCAAGGTACCCCAAATATAAAAGAGGTGCCTTGCATTCAATCTTCAGTGTGCAGTGGAGATTGCATGAAGAGAAGTTCCGTGCTGGATGTCATCTCCGCCGCCGGTCCTTCTCAGCTCTGCGCCACCACAGCTCTGCGCCACTGGGATGAAGATAGAAGATGCCCCCGCGAAGGATGATGATGTCGCCGCCTGGATGAAGACTTGTCGCCGCCTAGATGAAGATGGATGTTGGTTGGTTGGGGGAGTTTACTGTTAGGGGGTACTTTGTATTTTTTTTATGTAAAAGAGCTGTTTAACTTAGGGCAATGCCCTACAAAATGCTTTTTAAGGTCTAATGGAAGTTTATTGCTAGATTAGGGGGGGTTATTTTGGGGTGGCTTTTTTGTTTTTATAGGGGTATTAGATTAGGTTTCATTTTTATTATTTTGGATAATTTCGTTTATTATTTTTGTAATCTTTTATTTTTCGTAGTGTTAGGATTTTTAAATTTTGTAACTTAGGTTTTTTATTTTTTGTTTATTTTAGTTTTGTAAATAGTTATATTAGGGTTATTTATAGTTTATGCTTAGGTTATTTTTTATTTCACAGGTAAGTTTTTATTTATTTTAAGGTAGTTAGTATATTGTAACTTTAATTTAAAGTTAGGGGGTGTTAGGTTTAGGGGTTAATAGTTTAATTTAGTATGTTGCGATGTGGGGGGCTGGCGGTTTAGGGGTTAATAGGTTTAGTTTAGTATTTGAGATGGGAGGGCAACAGTTTAGGGGTTAATAGGTTTATTATAGTAGTTGCGATGTGGGGGGCTGGCGGTTTAAGGGTTAATAACTTTATTTAGTGTCGGCCATGTCACATTGGCAGATTAGGGGTATTTAGACTAGGGGTTTATTTTAGGGTGTTTTTATCTTATTTACGCACCAGGTTTAGCGCATACTCGTAATCATGGTGATAGCTAGCTATGGTCATTATATTATTATAAAGTGTATTGTTTTGCAGCTGTTATCAGTTAAAACCAGTCAGCTACATATATGTAGCAGGTTTAGCATTGAGAAGTCAGCAGAAGGTGCATTTCAGTTTTGAGAATAAGACAACACAGTTTTTAAAATTAAATCAAGAGGGGGGAAATAAATATTGAATAAATATTACAAAATTGCTTTACTTTCTATAACTAAATATTTAGGGCTTAATTACAAGAGGAGCGCAAAATATAGCTTTGCACACACATTGCACAGAAGCTTTGCGCTCACAAGAGCGTGCTTCCCTTGGCCATACATTTGCAACTTTCGACTCTGTACATTCTGTGAGAAATTATATTTGTAATAACCATGTTCTATGTTTCCCAAGTAAGGGCCGGATTACAAGTGGCGAGCTAACAGTTACGTACGAGCGAAAAGGGGTTTATCGTGGGTATTTGCGCTCATCGGCTTTACCGCTAGTATTACAAGTTGAAAGTAAGCGCAAACACGTATAATAATAATTTTCACGCCCTCAGAGATCTGGTTAACTGCAAAACAAAAAGGTGTCTAAAGATGTATACGTGTGTATATATGTGTGAGTGTATATTTTTTATATATATATATATATATATATATATATATATATATATATATATATATATATATTTATGTTTACATATTCATTTATGTATATATATATATATATATGTATTTACAGACATATATACACACATAAACACATAAATACATATGTACACACATATAGACATATATAAGTGCATTGGAGCCATTTGCGCGCAATATTTTAATATCTGCTTTTTATGTGTTTCAGGTTAGCGTGCAAGCGAAAACCTTTTACTTTCAACTTGTAATATGAGCACTACCCGACAAATACGCAAAAAACTTACTTCTAGACAAGCTTGTCAACTTTAAAATTACATCGCACAATTGCAGGGGGCAATAGTGTCTTTAGAACGTTTGCATTTTGGGCAGAGTTATCTTGACTTTGCCATGGCTAACACTTAAAAACACCTTTTGTCCTATATAGCAAGATTACTTTATCATCCATAACACAATAGACATGCAAATATTTTACTATCACAAACATATACATGGCCCATAAGGGGTTAACCAAATGTATTTCTGAACTCTCTCCTAAACCCAAACAACATACAATTCTATTTTGGAATTTAAAGAATTTTATTATCCTTAAAAAAAATTAAGCAGCCACCTGAAAAGGTTGTGGCTGGCGTTCAGAGATATCCTAGGAACAGCATTGCCCTAACGTTATAGAAGCTAAACCTTTGCAATTATATCTTCAATTTCTAAAAAAATATATATAATTTATAAAAAAAACAACACATTTGCATATTATTCTCAGGCTAATCTTTGCTTTGAATACATCAGTATATCTAGCATTTATATTCTGTTGTTATTATCTGTAATACATTTATAACAGGAGCAAGACCGCATCAATCTGCACCCCCTCCCAGTCAGCAATTATATAAAATTGTAACCCCTTTCTTTCTAACACTGTCAACAGATAAGGGTCAACATTTAAAACAAAAATATTTTCTACCTGCTAGTTCAAATGTTAACATCTTCCAGTCAACAACTGAAAAAGCAATACTCATTTGAGTTATGGTGGAGATAAAAGCATGAGATTAAAATCCTCGATTTTATAAAAGTAAGAGCCATAGAATTATTGTGTAGAAAATTAGCAAATCTAGGCTAGTATCTCTGCTTGCTTTTCTTCCCAGCAGTACTCTGTATTACAATGTTACCAATGCACCAGGGAACTCTGGGAAAGATCAACAACTGACAGAGATACCGAAATATCACTCCAAACAGATTACTCTTGGGGGTACATTTATCATGGTGCAGACAGACATGATCCGCTATAGAGAATCATGTCCGTCACATCGATAAATGCCGACAGCATACGCTGTCAGCATTTATCATTGCACCAGCAGTTCTTGTGAACTGCTAGTGCAATGCCGCCCCCTGCAGATTGGCCGCTAGCAGGGGGTGTCAATCAACCCGATCGTATTGGATCGGGCTGATTGCTGTCTGCCACCTCAGAGGTGGCGGACGAGTTAGGGAGCAGAGGTCTTAGGACCGCTGCTTCTTAACTTCTGCTAAAGCCGCAACTGAAGCGGAGTGGGTCAGAGGCAGCATCCGCTGCTTCTTAAATCGACCCCATAAAATTGACCCAATGTATAAATTTAGCTAAGACCATTTTTTTTTACCATCACATGTTGTCAATATAATACATGAAGCGTACCTCACATATAATATGAACTTCCTCTTATACATTATCACCAATGGCTTGGCACATATCTCTTTACGTCACAGTCATTTTTGTGAGTTTTAAAATAAAGTTTTAAAAAAATTGTGTAAGTAAAACATGGAGACAATATATTAGTATTTAACTTGAAGCTTGTATTAATATTTTACAAATGTCATATAAGGAATATAATTATCTCAAACTGCCTAAGTCTACCAACATGGTACAGCTCTGTATAAATTGAAAGGTCATCTGATTAGAACAGACAGAATTGATTATATTTGCCTTACCATTAAAAAGTTCTGCCCTCTCACCCATGTCGCTCTTCTGTTTCATTGACACATTCTTCATTATTAGTTGCTAAATTAAAAAAAAACATTAATATCAGAGAATACTTTTTTTGCATGAAATAGTTAAAGGGACAGTCTAGTCAAAAATAAACGTTCATGATTCAGATGGGGCATGTAATTTTAAACAACTTTCCAATTTACTTTTATCATCAATTTTGCTTTGTTCTCTTGGTATTCTTAGTTGAAAACTAAAGCTAGGTAGGCTCATATGCTAATTTCTAAGCCCTTGAAGGCCGCCTCTTATCTGAATGCATTTGACAGTTTTTCACAGCTAGAGGGCATTAGTTCATGTTTGCCATATAGTTAGCATTGTGCTCACGCCTGTGGAGTTACCTAGGAGTCAGCACTAGTTGGCTAAGATGCAAGTCGGTCAAAAGAACTGAAATAAGGGGGCAGTCTCCAGTAGCTTAGATACAAGGTAATAACAGAGGTAAAACGTGTATTAATATAACCATGTTGGTTATGCAAAACTGGGGAATAGGTAATAAAGGGATTAGCTATCTTTTTAAACAATAAAATTCTGGTGTAGACTGTCCCTTTAAGATGAATTATTAGACTGATACAGAGACTAACATGAAGTCTATGTCTTCTAGAAAAACTGGTCTACAGCTTTAGTATTTTAATTTGTGCGGCCCTTGGCACTGAGAACTTTGCTAACCCTTTGAGCCCCTCCACATACCAATTTAAGCTCATATTTGTGTGGTATGTCCAAACACTTGTCGTCATCGAGAGAAATCACGCACAAGCTTTTTGGGCTTTTATTGCACATTATATTGTAGTATATGTGTCTCCTTCATATCCAGATCCTGCATATTGAGATGAACAGCTATAAAGCTAAAATTTGCCTTTCAAAAATTCCTTGAAGGACCGTTCAGTACCTATGAGACTTCTTAAATAATCTCACGAGACCGGAGAGAGCTTTACATCGTTTGGGCCTATAGAGAGGTCATGCACATCCGTTAAACAACCAGTTGCTAAGGACAAAATATGCCCCTAGTTTGTTAAGTAGAAGTTCAGTGGCTGTTAAAGAAAACTCAAGAGCTCTATTGATGGAGAGTTACACATCCCACTACCCTAAACAGTTTAAAAAACTAAACAAAAAACTATGATAACAGTTAAAATGTCCTATTTTAGATGCAAAAAAAAAAAATATTAACTTTACTGCCCCTTTAAGATTGAAAATTTCAGCAGTAACTGGAAAACAAGCAGAGAGAGGAAGTTTGACATGGGACATTGTGTTTTTTTTATATCTCATTATCTCATGGTTTTTCCTCTTTTGAGCTCAGTTCTTTTCAAAAGCCACATTATTTCCAATCCTTTTCACTTGTCAAAAGTGATTTGAAATCTTGTTATTTCGCAAACATCACAGCCCTAGACTCATACCCTCTTTTGGTGCCTCGCTTCGTTTTGAACATTTATTCTCCATTCAACTCAACATCTCACCTCTAGCCCCTTCACCCCAATCATGCTTCTTCCACCTTATCTCGACAAGCTGGACAAAACTGCCAAGCTCACGGCCAACCATAAGGGTCCTCAACCAATTAGCAGCTTCCCCAAACAGCAGGAATTTTAATTAGGAGACCACGCAATTATATCATTGAGCAGCCTTTGCCCTGAGCTTCCTTATTGAGCCTCTTTAATCTCTTTTATGCCCGGTAAGCCTGAATTTCTATCTGTCCCTCTCTCAAAAGGTGTTGGCAGTTCATAATAGGTTCTTTTGGGAAATATGTCAGCTTGTCATTGTCCTCTGTATGAACTAGAATTTACTGGGTTCCCAGCTCCCCTGAGTTTATCATCTTTCTAGGGTTTTATTTTAAACATTTTAATTTAGATCATTTCTTGTGACAGCTATTTTGTACTTGAGCAGACCCAAGACTCTATATACCCAATGAAAATTGAAAAAAATACAATACACCAAAATCAATAATAGAAATAAAATTTAGATTTTTTTTTTTAATTACATTTAAAAATAATGATGACAATTTAGTGGTAAAAAAATCACAATTGTAGAATTTGTACTTTGAATACATTTTGTTCTTTCTTAAAAGATGAACGTGAATTAAGTTTATGCCACAGTAGTTTAATAATATTTACATGAAGTTACTAAAAATCAAAGACTGGTACCATCCATATTAACGACAACAAGAATCTTCTTTGAAACATTTGGGGTAATGTCTTTAAAATCCCCCAAAGACAAAACAGAACAAAATAAATAAATACACATACATTATCTATATATTTCGAAGGTCATTACTAGCAGCATGAAAATATATACCTTGTCTAAAAATCTGCTCCATTCAAAGATGCAAAGGGTACCTTAGCATTTGGCATTACCAACTGCCAGTCACAAATATGTTCCTCTTGATCTGTGTTGTATATCATTTAAATGACTTTGAGTTATATCAGTCTAGGAAACATAGGGATAGATTACGAGTGGAGCGTTATTTAATACTTATGATCGAGTGTTAACTGCGCTAGAAGCATCGGGGTGTGCTGGTATAATGAGTTGAAAGTAAACTGTTTTTGCTTGCACACTGACGCGACGAGTGAAAAATGCTGAAATTAGTGTGGGCGTTCACGTATTCCCTCATAGAAGTCAATGGATCAGAAAAAGTGGAAAAGAAAACCAACACCCAACTCTCGCACAAACCCAATCACATATTCTCATGTGCACTAACCCAAAATGAAAATATGAATATTTCCCATTCCACATGTTCTAAACATAGCGGAATATGTTCTACTAGTCCTAAAGCCTGTGTACACGGGCCATTTTTTGCAGTACAGCGGTCCCACCCCTTGCTCTCTCTCACCCGTGTGGCCATGCCCACTCTACACCCGCCTGGCCACGCCCACTCCACCACACAACGCCAGGTCAGTTGAAAGGCCAGGTGTGTTTGTCCTCGCGCGCAGTCTCTACTGCGCATGACAGCTCCGGACAAACACACTTGGCCTTTTATTATATAGGATTTGTTCATTAATGCATATTTCTACACATATTTGATGGTGTTTTGGTAAATTATATATTTATACCTATATATATATATATATATATATATATATATATACACACACATGATTATATATAGGTATATATATATATATATATATATATATACTGTATATAGTGTTATTATGAGTGTAACTGTACTTTGTATTGTATTTTTTATTTGTTTTGTACAACTTTTTTGTTTCACATAACAGTTAACCAAAGCTCTGAGGATGTGTTAATCATTATAGCATAAAATTGCGATTCTGCTCAAGCGATCGTGTTTTTTTTTCAACTTGTAATATGAGCAGAAAACCCAATGAACGCAAACACCCAGAAAAAAACCTTATTGCTTGAGCGTAACTGTTAGCACGCCACTTGTAATCTGGCACATGTTTAAAGTGATATTAAACAGTAAATATGTGCTAGACATAATGATGTATTCAAACATTTCAAAGCAAAGATTAGCCCCAGAATAATATGTAACTGCATTTTTTTACCATTAAATTAGTTTTTTAAACATTGATGATATAAGTGTAAATGTTTATGGGGCCGATTTATGAAAGTGCGAGCGGACATGATATGATGTAGCGTGTGTAGCATGTCCACAACACATCGATAAATGCTGACAGCATACGCTGTCGGCATTTGTCAGTGCACAATCAGTTCTTGTGAACTGCTTGTGCAATGCCGCCCCGTGCAGATTTGCGGCAAATCGGCCTCTAGCAGGGGGTGTCAATCAGCCTGATCGTATAGGATCGGGAGGGTTGATGTCCGCAGCCTAAGAGGCAGCAGATCAGTTATGGAGCAGCGGTCTTTAGACCGCTGCTTCATAACTGCTGTTTCCGGCGAGCCTGAGGGCTTGTGCGGAAACAGGGGCATCAAGCTTCATTCAGAGCTTGATAATTCGGCCCCTTAGTGTCTATAAAGTACTTTGGATTCTATAAAGTAATGGCTGCCGCCATGTTTGAACTAGTTTTCTATTTATCTATCTTGTGTGGAGAACAATTAGGGAAAAATATATAAACCAGGCAAAAAAATAGAGTTAGTGTAAATAAGGCTGTAAGTAAAACCCACACATTTTTGTTTGTATTGGTCGGCTTTATTGAGTGTTTTATATCTGTACTTCCTTGTTTGCAGCAGGGCAGTAAGATAAGCTTAAAACTTAAGTTTACCCTAAAAAGAGTCATCAGTAAGTTTATTATGTGCGACTGCTCAGTTATATACATAAATAGGGCATCGATCACAATCCTGTAGAAAAGTTTATCTAATTATTTTCCTACAAAATTCATCAATAAACTCTAGTGGATTTTTGTAGATAAACCATTAGATTAACTTTTCTACAGGATTGTGATAAACACCAAAAATAACTAATTTAATACTGTAGTGATTAGGGATGGGCGAATGTGTTTATATTCGAATTTGAATGTTAGAACAAATGTTATTATAGAAATTTGATTAACATAATAGAATGTTGATAAGAACGAATATTCATAAAATTTGATTTTCGATCGTTACTACAGTTTCCGAATGTCACATTCGAATTCTAATTTCCCATTCAAATTTGAATGTCACTTTCGAATTCGAATATTACATTTATGAAACACAATTGTAGACTAGAAAAACTATTTCGAATTTGAATGTCACATTCAAATCAAATATCACATTCAAATCGAATATCACTTTCGAATTTGAATAATACATTTATAAAACACAGTATTAGACTAGAAATACTATTTAGAATTTTAATGTCACATTCAAATCGAATACCACATTCAAATCGAATATCACATTTGAATCGAATATCACATTTATTAAACACAGCTGTAAACTAGGAATACTATTTCGAATTTGAATGTCACATTCAAATTCGAATATTACATTTAAAAAACACAGTATTAGACTAGAAATACTATTTTGAATTGGAATGTGACATTCAAATTCGAATATCACATTCGAATTTGAATGTCACATTCGAATACGAATATTACATTTCGAAATTGAATGAATACATAGCTAAACATTCTATTATTCAAACGAATATTTTTCAATTTTATTGAAAAATTCGAAAACGAAAATTTGAAAATAGAATGTTAGAATGTTATATAAACATTCAAAATTCGATTTGAACGAACGAATGTATCAAAATTTGTTTTAAATTTCAAATTTTTAGAAACATTTGCCCATCCCTAGTAGTGATCCATCAATATCCTTGTCAGTTGATTGACACCTGTGTGTCTAAGTAAGCTTCATTTTTGTCCTTGATACTCTTGACCTAAAAAATATAATAAAAAAATAAGAACATATTTGTTATATTGCTGCTGACTGGTAGTAGTAGCAATAGCTAATTGCTGGCACATGGATTTTTGTTAAAGGGACATTAAACACTTTGAGATGTTATTATAAAATGGTTAATTGTATGAAGTAAAACAACTTTGCAATATACTTGAATTGTTTATTTTGTTTCCTTTTCCTGTAATTTAATTCAGAATATTTAGGGCTTCCCAAATTCCTGTTAAAAGTGGAAGTGCAGAGTTGTTGTAATCCACACAGTCATTGGTTGAACACTCTAGTAAGCCATTTATAACTGTCTCTAATTGGCCTTAGCAGAAAAAGAAAAGTTACAATATGGCGGCGCCAACTGCTTTGTGGACATTAGAGTAGAATGTTACCCTTATGTTTTCAATAATTAAACAACTAATATAATTTAAAAAACATATATGTATTTATTATTCTCCAGCTATTATTTGCTCTGAATACATAATTCTATCAATGATTTATTTAGCATTAATGTCCCTTTAAGAAACTAATTCTGGACACCCCATGGACAAATACAGGACAAAGCTAACTTTTTTTGTGATGAACAATTTGTCCTAGACAAGTTTTTCTATGTGTTCATGGCTTCCATTCATATTACACATTTCACTATACTAATGTCCTATTTTTTTTTAATGTCACAGTCATTATGTTAGTGATTACTTGTCACCGCTGATCCAGAGACATTTATTGTACCCCCTATAAAGAGATGAGGAGCAGATGCCACATTACAAATAAAGACAAAAAAAAATAACAATAGATCTTGGAAGCATGTGCTTTTATGTTTTGTTATTCGGCTCCTCGATTAATGAGACAAATCCTTTGCTAATGCCTTATGTTTGGACAAAAGCTGAATATGACCTAATGTGCTCACCACTCAGTATGAAAGCTGCTTTTTTAAGGGCAAAGTGCAGGAATTCTTCCTGTTGGATTATAATTGACAATAGCCTTAATTTAGTTAGGAGAAAGCTGACATGTTGATGTGTCCAGTAACTGATTTAGAAGAGTTTTTTGTACACAGAGTAAATCCCAGTATGACAAAAAATACAAGACAAACACAAAACATGTATAACACAAACATACTGTACATATACATATATATATATATATATATATATATATATATATATATATACATATATATATATATACATATATATATATATATATATATATATATATATATATATATATATATATATATGAACAAAGTCAAAATTAATGCAGAACTCATTTACCATTTTGTTTGCCCATTGAAAAAGGTGTCAGTCGGACACCGAAACGTTTGGGATATGGCGTTTAAATTATTACAATAAAGGTGACTTTTTAAATCCTTTGAAAAATACGGTGAGTACTGCATTCATTTTGACTTTGTTCTCATGTGTATTTCCATACGCATATGCACCCCGGTTGATTGATTGATGGAACAAGTGCTCTTGATTCAGATCTTTACCTATATATATATATATATATATATATATGTATACAGTATGTATATATATATATATACAGTATGTATATATATATATATATACAGTATGTATATATATATATATATATACATACACACACACACATATATATATATATATATATATATATATATATATATATATATATATATAAAATTCAATCTAGAAGGCACTCTCCGCTTAAAAAAACAAATTTATTTTGTGATAAAAATTTTCGGGGTCTCCCCTGTCCTCAGACCAATCGGGGGGGACCCCAAAAATGTTTACCACAAAATAAATTTGGTATTTTTAAACAGAGAGTGCCTTCTAGATTTAATTTATTGTATGCAGGAGGAAGTTGAAGTGCACCCCAGCAGCTGTGCTATATGAAAGTGAGTGCTTTTTGAAGGAGAGGCTGTGGCTCCTGACGCATGTGGGATCGTTACCCCGTGGAATTCCACCAGACATCCTTTCACAGAAACTGCCTGCCTCTTAGAAGCTGCCCCAGCCCATGGAAGTAGTGGTCACTTACCATATATCTTTGATCGAGGAGATGCGTCCTACCCTCGAGAGCAAAATGTGAATCGTGAGTGCCTGCAAAAAGTAACAGCCATGGGGGCCACGGAGGGCGAGGTTCCCGAGAAGTTGGGAGATGGGACCGTGATTATGTTTGATCAAAAAGTTACAACTCCAGCAGCAAATCACCCTAACAGGTGGTCCCATGTTTTACACTGCCCTGGTGCTTTGCAGAGTATTTGCTCCCCTGCACAAATGTGCGCCCAGGCTCCCCAGGATCACAGAGATAATTGTGGGGCTATTTTTAAACAGAATTTCACTTACAAGAAAACTGGAGTGAGTTGACTCTCCTTGCCCTGCATGTGGCTGTGCACAGCTACTCTAGCATAATGCTATACCCCTGTGCAGTCTATCCAGTGACTCCTTATGCTTCCTTTCTCCTGCTTCATGATGGCAATGTTGTCTGAGACTTTATCAGGGAGCTCATGTATGGAACTAATGATTGGGAGAGAGATGTCTACATATTATAAACTTTGGCGACTTTCTAAAGTGACATTTGAGTACTGTGAGTAGGGTCACTGCTGCTTAGGTCCAATATGTAACTGTTAATGAGTTAATTCAGTTAATTATATTATATAAATAGAGGTATACTAATCTTAGCATCCTTAGAGTCCTTACTATGTGGACTTTTGGAACTCCTTGCCACATATAACTTGTGATGAGATTGTTCCCTTAACACTACTGTAGTCCCCTTTGGATACTGTATGTTATTTTGAGGAGGAGAGCATATACAACATGTGTAGGTTAGGTTGCATAATTTGTTTGATGAAGGGGACTTCATTACCAGCTTTGTATCCGCCCCCCCCCCCAATGTGTGGTAAGGGATAAATAGCTTATCCTCCATACTCCCTTTTTTGGCAAAGTTATGTAGTCTCTGCCCAGTTTGTAGAGCCTCTGTCATAGTTTGTACCTATATGAGTGTAAAAATGGCTCTCCGGATCTTAATAATGAAAGATTCATCATGACTATTCTTATGTGTCTTAATGTCTGTAGATTGTTTACTCCTATAATTTTGGTATAACTGTTAGCTCACATGTATGTCCATTGTAAGTGTTAGAACTACTGGGATGGTGTTTAAGGTTCATAGGTTTTAGACGCAGCCAATATCTGTGTTTCCCATGTACTTCAGAGTGTTAGTAGATCCTGTTAGTAGACCTGGTTG
The DNA here is from genome assembly GCF_027579735.1 of Bombina bombina. NCBI lineage: Eukaryota > Metazoa > Chordata > Amphibia > Anura > Bombinatoridae > Bombina > Bombina bombina. Next base: position 33,400,559 of record NC_069507.1, on the reverse strand, counting down.
GTATAGATGAAAAGGCGAAGTCTTAATGAAAACGAATGGAGGCACTGATAAATTTGAACTATAAACCTGACATATATGGTTGCTCTTGGGTGAGATATTCATTTCATTGACAACAATCTCTATTCAGGCTTGACAAAATTTAATGGATGAGTTTATTTTCTTTATTTCAGTTTTTTTCAGAAGCAAGGGAATATTTTGAAAAATATAATAACTGTGGGAACGCTACCATTTTTAATAAGTTTATTTTACCGTATAACGATAGGGGAAGTGTTTCCCAATGCTTGAGGGTATCTGCAAATTTCCTAACCGCTTCTCTTATATTTAATGTGTATATTTCTTCTGGGTCAGCCGAGAACTTTAGCCCCAGATAAACTAATACATGTTTTACTTCCTTAAAAATTTTGCCAAAATTTATAGTCCTAACTTAATCTGCAACTGGTAGATGTAGCAGCTCCCATAGTGATTACTCAGTAGGTTGATATACTCATTTAACCGCCTTCAGGTGACTTCAGAGTCCTGTAATCCTGATAGCTCTTTATATCACACTAGCTTTCGAATCTTTTGAAATCAAAGCCTCTATATTTTTACTTTCTCTGATCTTGTGTCAGCTATAATAATGTGAACAGTTATATTCCTATACATATTAGCACTCAGACTTATCTGAGAAGTAGTTCTTGCAGTTTTGTTTTTCTGACACAGTGTCGGTTACTTGTATATTAAATATTAAGAGACTTTGTCATGTTTATTTCTATGTCCTCCTTCAATTTTAGTATTAGTTCTCCGGACCTACCCATGGTCCTAGCAGACATATGAAGGAGAATTTTAAGTGCAGGCCTAAAAGTGACCTGTGCTACCCAAAAACTCTCTGATTAGTAAATCAAATCCATTGGTGTCCTAGAGTGGCCTCAGCTATTCCCAAGGAAAAAGAGAATGTTTTTAGGTTTGCTCCCTAACTACTATTCATCCGATTTATATTTCAACTTGGGAATTGTATGAGAGTGTTGTAATAAGGGATTTAATCCTATATATGATCTTACGTATCTTTCTGTCTATGGCATTTGTTTTATCATTTAATATGTGTTCTATGTTTAATTGAGCAAACTGAATTTTGTCTTTGTAACTGGTGTACCCTCAATAAAAAAAATTGTTTAAAAAAAATATATATATTTTACCTGCTGGAGTATTACATTATGTTATAAATAGCTCCTGCTCCTTTATTTTTCCACAGTTGCCTTTTTTTGGCTGCGTATGCCGCTTGAAACCTTCACCTGTAAGGGAATTTTCAACACTGCAATAAAAGTTATGTAAACAAAGGTCAGCAGAAGAAATCAGCCTCCCAATTGGTGGTAGAAGAGAGAGAGAACAAGCCATCTGAAACGTTGTTCCTGTAGCTGCTTTGAATACAATGAACTTGTATCAGCTGCATACCTGCATAAATTGTCTCTTAAATTTGCATCATACAAGCCACTGCCCACTCTCTCAACACAAACAGCAGATGTGTGTACACCTCTGAAACAGTGATAACTATTGCTAGGAGCATGTTTGCAAATCCAAATATATTGCAAAAATTATGTTATTTAAAAATGAAATGCGCTTGAAATTTGTGCAAAAACAAAGTATTAAATATATTTCTGCACATTTTACTGGGTTATGTAATATAGAAAACACAGATAAATATTAGGAATGTGCATTTGTTTCATTACTTATGTCAGCTCATAATGAAAATGTAGATAATAGTCATTCTTTAAATTAGGTGTATTACTTATCTGTAGTATGCTGGGGAGCTGTGCTAAATCCTTCTTCTTCTTCATAGACTACCTGGCTGTACTAATGCTCATATTAGTGCGGCTCTCCAGCACGCTACACGTACATTAGCACGGCGGATCCCTTTTTCTTTAGCACAGGCAGGGAGGGCATCTTAATCCAGCCTTGACTCTGTAAAGAAGGGCCGGATTAATGCACCTGTAGTGCGCTGGAGAGCCTTAGTGCAGCCCGGGAGTCTATGAAAAAGAAGAGGAATATAGTGCAGCTCCCCAGTGCCCTACAGGTAAGTATCAATGTGACAGGAGAAGAGAAAATTTACATTTGTTTTAACGAAATTGAATATAAATGTGAACAAATATTCAGTATTTGGTTCTTAATACTGAATATTGCAGCACCTGAATATTCAGAAAATCTAATTTTTCAGAATATGTGTTCTGAATTATTCGTCCAAAATAAATTATTCAGTGCTGCACAAGCATATATATATATATATATATAAAAAAAAGTAAAAGTATGCAATGAAGATATATCATTAAGAATAAATATTATCACTGCTATGATATAAATAGCAATAAGAACTGAACAAGACTTTTAATAACATCTTTACGAAAGACGAAATTACGGTTGCTGTGATATATCAGTTGCTTACAGTGACATACTGCGTTTTACTCGTGTTTCAAGGGCTGATGCTTTTGGGGATCCTGCAAAATGATAATTTTACAAATGAGACAGGGATTGACATGCAGGGCTAAGTTCCTATTCAGCAGTCAGTTTGTATTCAGTCTGCACTTCTTATTGAAAGGTTACGTTCACGTCTGATGGCTGAAGAAGACTATTTATAGATTTCTGATGAAGCACCTATTACAAACCCTAAGGAGCTGGCATTTTAAGTCTGACATACAGGTAGTGTGTATTGTTAACTGACATACTGACTCAAATAAAAAACACTATTAAAATAATCACAAAAGGTTTGAAAAGGCTTAAAAAACTTTGCAGCAGACAGAGATGAAATACAAATAAAACTTTCCCTTGATGCATTCAGAAACTGTAATAATGTACAACTGCATAATTATCTTCTGCAACATGCACTTTGAGATTTGCAATATACCATATACAAATGGAATTACTACTACACATGTAACTGGGAAATGCTGCTGTGTTTGAATTAAAGGGACAGTCTACTCCAGAATTGCTATTGTTTAAAAAGATAGATAATCCCTTTAGTACCCATTCCCCAGTTTTACATAACCAACATGGTTATGTTAATATACATTTGTACCTCTGTCATTACCTTGTATAAACTGTCAAAATGCAATAAGAGGTGGCATTCAATGGCTTAGAAATTAGCATATGAGCATACCTAGGTTTATCTTTCAACAAAGAATACCAAGAGAACAAAGCAAATTTCATGAGAAAAGTAATTCGAAAAGTGTTTAAACAGGGCCGAACTGGGAATAAAAAGCAGCCCTGGAAAATATGAAGACCACCCCTATTTTCGGTTGAGTCGGTAGAATGCACATGCACCATTTTTCTCAAAGGGGATTACTGGGATACTCCTTCACCAATATTTTTTTTTTTCAGAATTAAATTATATTACTTTGCATAAAATAAAAATGTCAGATTGATGTTATATAGGCACCTTTCAACCCAATTGCATCAATTAATCACCCCTTTAAAGTGTAGCTTTACAGCCCCAGCTGCTGCAGCCCACCAGGAAATCTCCTGGTATCCTGGTAGGCCAATCCAGCCCTGTGTTTAAAATTGCAAGCCCTATCTGAATCATGAAAGTTTAATTTTGACTAGACTGTGCCTTTAAGTTTTTTATTGCGTGATGCCATTTCAAAAAGGTTTTACAGGCAGGCATTGTCTTAGTAAGATTAACACCTGTTTCTGACACAAACAGCTTGCTTAAAAAATGCACTGTAACTATGTAACTCGAAAATTGAGGAATTTATAAACATTTGTAACCGCCGCTTGTCAGAGTGAGTTTTACTTTATTATAATTAGTTGCTTTATTATACTCAATGAAGCTGAATTTTTTTTCTCTCAAGACTATCGTAAAAAAACATAGGTTGAAATATAGTATGTTGCACTTACTCACAATAATGACAAATAACTCAGAATAATAAGTCACAAAATAATCGCCAAAAGCAGAAAAGGAAAAATCTTTCTACTTTGGAGGTCAGGATTCTAAACTACCGGCCGCCTCTCTACCGAAAAAAACTGAATATTCACTTTCACATAAAAACACAAGGAAGGCACCAAATAGCATAATCTAAGTGATAGAATTCCCGCATGAACCTAAAAGGAATAGTACTCCCCAGAGATGTACATTAAGGAATTGGACAAATACTAATTCATCCAATTGTTGCTGATTCGTCAAGTTGTTAGATACAAGAAAAGCTGAACACATAGATGGAGAATGAAAGCTTGCTTGATAAAATCTATTCATTCATTCATTTGTGCTGTTTGGCATCAAAAAAAGGTGCAGGAAGTGGAGGAAGGATTTATATTTTTGGGTTAATCAGCACCTTTGTTTATAACGATGTACAGTGGTCTGACCATTCATGTGTCTATTGTCCACTACTGCCCATAGTATTACTAATGACTGCTGTTATGGATAGCCAGTCAGGCACTAAATGCTGTATTTAAGTCATACAGGCTTGTCCAATAAAGCCTTAACCTAGCACAGGGAGGTGGGAGACTAGTGGAGGCTCAGACATTTTATAAATCACTTTAAATGGACAGTGCACTGTAAAATTGTTTCCCCTTTATGTGTTTCCAATGACTTGTTATACTAGCTGCAGAGTATAAAATGTATGAAAAATTGCTTCTTATTGTTTATTTTTGTATATGAAATAGTTGTCGTTGTTCTTTAAAATCGCTTGAAATCAAATCTCCTTATTTTATGACTTTCTGTTCATACAATGCTTATTTATATTATCTCTGCCTATATACCAAAGCCCAATACTTGAAGAGAACAATGGAACATTAATGGTATTACTTATTTCTCCTAACCCCCACAGGGAGTGTATTTTTGTCTGCTGGCTATGGGCTCCATGTACGAAGCAACGAAAGCTGCTCTGGAGCCTTTGCAGGGCAAGTTCGCATATGCGAGCCTGCTTCCTGCAATGTAAGAAGCAGCGGTCATTAGACCGCTGCTTCCTACACCCTATGCCACCTCTTAGCTGGCGAAGCAAAATCACTGAGAGCACGCTCGCTCTCGTGATTGACAGCCCCTTCAGTCGCGTGATTGGTCGCACGATTGAAGGGGCGGGCATTACACACTCCAATCAGTGTGTAATGATACATACGGGCAAGCGGATCAACAGATCCGCTGCCCGTGTGTAACGAAGGCGGGCGGACAGCTTCGCGAGTTGAGAAGCTGTCCGCCTGCCATTTAGTACATGGCGCCCTATGTATGCACAGCTTTTCTATAGCCAATACTTAAGTATAGATATGTTCAGTTTAGGCAAAATAAGCTATTTCAAATGCAGAATTAAAGGTAAATTAGCTACTTGTAAACAATTTAATACATTCCATCAGGTAAAATGGATCATTGGGGACAAATTAAAGGGAGAAAGAATTCGTGTACACTGTCCTTTTAACTAAAGCTATTGAAACATGCAGTTCTTTTAATTGTTTGAATCCTATAGTGTAAGATTTTGTTACTATTAGTTGCCTATATTTGCTGTTCCCTTTAGGAATTATGGCAACAAACCTAAATCCAATATTTATCCCAAAAAATGTTCACATCAACGAAATTCAGCTGAAACAAGCGTTTGGGAAAATCCAAAACAAATTAATTTTTCTCCCATGCACATGTAAAGTACTCATATAATATCTGGCACTAAGCAAATGGTGTCTATGCATAGGGGGCTTGTAAGGTCCCCAGCTAACTCTCTTTCCATAATCAACAGATATATTAAAGCAATATGCAAACAGAATTACTATAAAAAGTGTTCTGCAATTATTTTCTCGGCCATGAGCTGTAACTATCAATTTCATCAGGCATATACATAAGTATCCCATGAAATAATCTTTGTCTATTACCGAATTTATCATAATGCAGCCTATTTAGTCACCTTGTTGCTAACAGGTCTAATCATCTTTTGATTGGCCTTTAGAACAAACATATCTGACCAATGGGAAGAAAAAAGATTAGCATCAAAAGTTTGCAAACCAACTACATTGAATATTCATTGATTACAAGGAGTCTTGTAAGGATTATGTATTTTGCAGACACACATGCCAAGTCTTCATTTCTAAAGTATTTTTGTTAATACAAATCTACTTATAAAAATGAAAACCCCTTATATGCTAATATGAGTTTTCTGTTATGCAAATTTACACTTGAGTAAGGAACTTTTGTGTCTAAACCGTTCATAATCAGATGAGAATCTTCTGCCAAATCATTAGCATATTCAATTTAGCCTTGGGCTTAGCTGCTGTAGAAAAATAATGGCAGGATATCTACTTTAAGTCAAAAGGCCGAATTCTCATAATGGCAAAAACAGGAGGAAAGAGAAAACAGGGACTAAAGAAAATGTCTTCTGGCTGTGAGCAAAGAAATCAATATAAATTGAGATAAGCACATTTTAGGAAAGGAAAGTTTAAAAAAGTTTTGAAATTTAGAAAATAAATGGTTTACAGGGATAAGCAAAAGTTTGGCACATTTGTTAAAAAGCAAGAAGGTTGGCAGAATTTGTTCCAAATAAACGTTGAATGATTGATAAACATTTGGCAGTTTTTTGTTGTTTTTTTTTTTACCAACAAAATGTTTATTTTACTGTCATGCACATATCAAATGTAACATTCAATTTGAAAAAAACAAAAGCATTTGAAATATAGAAATTAACATTACAGTATTTTTCTAAAAACATTTTTTTTGTTGCTATACTATAGTTAAAAAATGTTACCTTCCTTTCACCAAAATATTTGAATTGTAGAATTAATCTATTCTATCATTTGAATTGCGCAGCAGTCGAAAGATACAGATGATATAACCAACTCAAAAAGCCTGTTAATATTATATGACTATAAATGACAGCCTTGAGACAATTAGAAAATCATTATTTTCCATTTGCTAAAGATTTAGGCTATAGGCTTGCTATCTATCTATCTATCTATCTATCTATCTATCTATCTATCTCTTTGTCTGTCTATCTATTTATCTATCTAGCAAACTTACACCACACTTGTTAGAACCGGCCAAAATGTTATCTAATTATACAATCTAGGAATAATGTGACTTTCCTTAGTATAGAAACATCCCTTTTTAGAACGGTGAGATTTCATGGGATGTAATAATGACCTTTTCCCACAACAAATTGGAATACATAACCAGGCATCATGGTCCAAATTGTAAAAAGGGTGGAACCATTTTGAAGTATTGACAGCAGTGACCCCACCCAGTATGGCTGCCTCCATTCAGACTAGAAAAATATAAAGCAAAAAATATTTTTATAGTAAAAATGTCAAAACTTTTTTAGTCTGCAAATGATGATAGTTATCAGGATGTTAACTGAAGATCTATCTGTATTATATTAGTTTTCCTTTTACATTTTCTGTGACTGGAGTTGTGATTTCTAATACCAAGTTCTAAGATGCCATCCTAATTAACAGTATATACTGGTGTTTAGAAAAAAAGGATCCCTCAGCACTCTAACACCTCTATAACTATTTCTAACAGTTGTTTTATGATTTCACAAATGTTTATTAGCTTGAGGACTAAATGTGTAACTGTGAAACGCTACAGATGAAATCTCGTCTTTTCTTGTGCCTAGTTAATAAGAGCACTCTACAAAGCCAATTTTTTTGTAAATCAAATTTACTTTAATTTTAGCAATTGAATCCCAATTTTTTTTAAAAGCTGTTAAATTATAGATCTTTATTTCAACATAATGATTGAATTTATTTACTTGTTAGATTATTTTAATAAGAAATAAGTATTATAACTAATTTAAGTTGTCATTTGAAAATGTTGGAGGTGTGGTAAAATATATCACTGGAGATATTAGGTGTCTTATTACAATGCTGGCATTAAAGGGACATTTTACTCAAAAAAAGTCTGTCATCCATTTTAAATGGAACAGTAAAGTTGAAATTAAACTCATGATTCAGAGAGACAGCATGCAATTTTCAACAACTTTACATGTACTTGTTTTATAAAATGTACTTCCTCTCTTGGTATCCTTTTATTCAGGATTAAACATGGCAAACTCAGCAGCAGCAATGCAACACTGGGAGCTAGCTGAACACATCTGGGGAACAACATACAAGAGGGATATGTGAGCAGCAACCAAGAACCAGCTATCTCCCAGTAAACATTACCAACATAGCATTGCCTACCTAGGTATGATTTTCAACAAATAATACAAAGAGAACCAAATACAATATGACAATACAACTACATTTGAAAGTTGATTACAATTGCATATTATAACTAATCATGAAACTTTAATTTTAACTTAAAGTACTATAACTTCCTACTAAAGCTCATTGGCGATAGCTACTGCTTACTTATGTTCGTGAGAATTAACAGGAAATATTTATTAAAGGACCAGTCAACACAGTAGATTTGCATAAACAACAAATGCCAGATAACAAGACAATGCAATAGAACTTAGTCTGAACTTCAAATGAGTAGTAGATTTTTTTCTGACAATTTTAAAAGTTATGTCTTTTTCCACTCCCCTGTATCATGTGACAGCCACCAGCCAATCACAAATGCATACACGTACCATGTGACAGCCATCAGCCATTCACAAATGCATACACACTTATTCTTGCACATGCTCAGTAGGAGCTGGTGACTCAAAAAGCTTAAATATAAAAACAATGTGCACATTTTGTTAAAGGTAGTAAATTGGAAAGTTGTTTAAAATGGCATGCTCTATCTGAATAATGAAAGTTTAATTTTGATTGAGTGTCCCTTTAACAAATGAGCATTAACAGGAAGTGTTCTGAAGAAGGAAACTGATAGACTTGCAGTTAATTCTGGAAAGTGGTAATTATAACACTTGGGAGATTTTGTCACAAAATATTTTCTATATATGGACATATAACTATTTTTTGAATGACACCTTATCTTTTGGAAATCAATATTAGGATGACATATACCTTTTTGGACACATTTGGACTCACATATTTTCTTTTTTATACTGGGCCCTTCCCCAATCTATTTAATATATTTGCATATATATTAAGGGACACTGAACCCAATTCTTTCTTTCATGATTCAGATAGAGCAGCAATTTCTAATTTACTCCTATTAGCAATTTTTATTCATTCTCTTTGTATCTTTATTTAAAAAAGCAAGAAAGTAAGCTTATGAGCCGGCCCGTTTTTGGTTCTGACCCTGGGTAGTGCTTGCTGATTGGTAGCTCTATTTAGCCACCAATCAGCAAGCGTTATCCAGGAGGAGCTGAACCAAATATGGGCTGGCTTGTAAGCTTGCATTCCTGCTTTTTCAAATAAAGATACCAAGAGAACAAAGAAAATTTGATAAAAGGAGTAAATTAGAAAGTTGCTTAATATTGCTACTCTATCTGAATCATGAAATAAAACATTTGGGTTCAGTGTCCTTTTAGTTAATATATTGTTAGCCTTAACAGTCTTTGTTTTTATATATTCTTTGTGCTTAATAAATTGATATGTATTTATACTTTTAATATTTGTGATATATTTTCACACTTTAGCCTTTATTTTAGGCGCTCCCTTGTTTTATATAAAAAACAGAAAGAACCTATTAAAGGGATATTAAACCCAAATATTTTCACTAATGATTCAGATAGAGCAGCAATTTTAAGCGACTTTCTAATGTACTCCCATTTTCAAAAATGTTTTGTTCTCTTGCTATCTTTATTTAAAAAGCAGGAATATAAAGCTTAGGAGCCGGCTCATTTTAGGTTCAGAACCTAGGTTATACTTGGTTATTGGTGGAAATGTAGCCACCAATAAGTAAGTGCTATCCAGGGTGCTGGACCTAAAATGGTCCGTCTCTTAAGCTTTACATTCCTGATTTTTAAATAAAGATAGCAAGAGAATTAAGAAAAATTGATCCTTAAAAAAAAAAAGAATGGGTTTCATGTCCCTTTAAGCATATTGTTATAACACTGCAGCCATATGGTGCTCAGGACACATGCATGTTATTTTGTTTAACAAAAGATACCCAAAAAATGATATACAGTTGTAACAGAAATACTTTGGAAAGTTGTTTAAAATTGCATGTGATACCTGAATTATGCAAGTTTAATTTCTCCATACAAAAATAAACAGCAACAATTTATGTATCCTACGTCATTTTAATAAACTCATATAAATTGTTAAAGGGACAGTCTACAATAGAATTTTTATTGTTTTAAAAGATAGATAATCCCTTTATTATCCATTCCCCAGTTTTGCATAACCAACAGGGTTATATAAATATACTTTTTACCTCTGTGATTACCTTGTATCTAAGAACCTTCTTCCAGCCCCCTGATCACATGACGTTTTATTTATTATCTATTGACTTGTATATAAGGGTCCATTTATCAAGCTGCGGTGGACAGGGGCACACATATGCGCCCCTGTCCACCACAGCTCACCTCTGGCAGGCTGAATTCCCCTGCAGGAATTGAGCATTGCACATGAGCGCTATTTTGCGCTTGCGTGCAATCCTGCCCCCTGTCCACACACAGCCAATCGCGAGCCAGCAGGACCTGTCAATCTTCTTGGTCGGACGAGACGGGGGAGATTGAAATTCACCAACTAAGAGGTGGCAAAAGGTTTGAAAAGCAGCGGTCTGATGATTGCTGCTTGTTAAATACAGAATGCAGGTTCTCTTGTGAAAACATGCAGTCGTAAGGGGTACAAAGCCTGCCGAAGGCTTTCATAAATCGGACGTGAACACAATGTTATCTATATGGCCCACATGAACTAGCAGTCTCCTGTTGTGAAAAGCAAATAAAAAGCATGTGATAAGAGGCTGTCTATAGTGGCTTAGAAACATGCAGACATTTAGCGATTTAAATGTTATAAAGTATAATAATATAACAATGTTGGTTGTGCAAAGCTGGGGAATGGGTAGTAAAGGTGTTATCTTTTTAAACAATAACAATTTTATTGTAGAATGTCCCTTTAAATGCTTCAAACTTGGACATTTGTTGAGGGCAAGACCTGATTGGGTGAATATTAGAGTATCGTAGGTAGGTAACAAATGTGTGTAATGTATTAACTGAATCAGTGGTCCTTGTACATTGTAAAGGGGGTGCTACAATGGAGAGATTGCATAATTTTAGCAACAGGTTGTGGTCGGACTCCAACATTTTAGCAACAGGTTCTCTAACTTCCCTATAATAGAAAACCTTTACACTTTCTAAATTTTAGGAACAGGTTCTTAAGAACTGGTAAGAACTGGCTGAATCCCCCTCTGTGGTGCCCTGTACATTGTAAAGGAGGTGTTGCCTACTGGTTTTCTGACTTGGCCACCTAGTCAAGGATCATATATGATGGGCACAAACTGGCCTTTTACCACCATTTAAGATGACATGTGTCACCCATGTAGAGAGTCATTGGAGGCATGGAAAGAAAGTCAGTAGGTAGTGAGGCTTATTGACAAAATAAAGGAACCCCTGCTAAATGAGATTTGATAAAATGAGACTATTGAAAGGTTTAATTGGTTCACAGGACTTAAATCTGAAATTATGATGGCACTGCGTGTCTGAGATTGCTGGGGAGGGGGACATGTAAAATATCCTTTAATTAAAACATTTGGCTAATTCTTCTATTCCTTTTCCTGTTGAACTAACATCTCATTTCATATAAATCTATTATGGTTGGGCGCAAGAGACAAATATACGATAGGAAATCTATGCTTTATCAGAAATGTGAAACAGACACCACAGACTAGAACAGATTGAAGCGGGGGCACGTGTCCAACGAGAGGTGCCAACATATTTTATTTGTGTCTTTCTCAAGTCATTTAAAGCTTTTTCCCCCCCTCCAGCTTCACTTAACACTGCCATTAATCCATAACATTAAATATTTAGAGTGATGTAAATAGCGTTATCGTATCTTAAAAGGAGGCAGCAGACAATCATGAGAAAAAGCTGATCTGTCTTTTCACTGAAACTAAAGACAGGGCTATTATACAAGCCGAGTGCAAACAGGTCATTGGGATTCTCTAAATGTACTATACAGCACAGGATAAGTGTCAATCGCTAATAGGTATTAACCCTTAGCTGCCAGAAGGAGCAGCAATATAAGGTGTTATATGATTTAGTGTGAAACTGCTAGTTAGCCTAACTATATGTTGCATATCCACGTATGGATCCTGGATCCTTTTAAACATTTTATTGAGCTTTTAATCACACAGCCTATTACATCTGTGATCTTTGACCTCTGATTAACCATCTAGTCTCTAGGCTAAAAAAATCTATGTATTTATTTATTACCACTGATCAATACTAAGATCTACAGTTCATAGCCCCCCCCCCCCTAAAAATGCACAAATGTATTTTATTTTAATAGCATTTTAAAAAATTAGTAATTTTGAACATATAAAAAAGTTAACTATATAAGTAACAAACAGATCAAATGCAAATCAATAAATGTTCCTGAATTAAGAATTTTTAGTTTAGCAATTTGACAGGGAGTCACATTACAGGCCAATTCCTAAATCTGCTTCCCAAAATTACGCATTATTGATTGTAACAGCTACATTATTACAGAGCAACCAATCAGTAACTGAGTTTTATAAGGGCACTAAATGCTATAACCACATGAAAGAGCACAGTTTAAATGCTGTTTATTTTGATATTTTGATTTTGAATATAACAGGAAGTGCAACAGTGTCTTGAGTACTGATTGTTTATTGGCTGATAACAGAACTCTCACTCCTTTACTGTTTGGCAGTAATACACCTCAGAAGCAAAATAATTGTAATTATAATGCCCCAGTCCAAACAAAATAATAATAAGTGCACCATAAAAAATAAAACTTTTATTGGAACATGAGATAAAATCAAAGACAGACGGTGAACACCCTTATGCGTTTCATGCCTATCACAGGCACTTAATCATATGTATAATCACCATAGCATCTTCCCCCAATTTAAAAAAAGATTTAAAAACAAACAATTAAAACATATAGGGCAAGGTTATGCGTATATGATATTATGTATGTAAGCATATACATATATATTTACAGGAATAACAGTCCCCACAGACCGCTATGTAAAGGCCCAGTACTGTTTTTTTTCTTCTAATACCCCTTACCCGCTCACTTTAACCTTTAAACTGTGCTTTGTGCAGTTATTTAAAAACAAAATAAAGATGCTGATATTTTTATTTTTATTACATGAACTATCCAATTTACTTTTGTGAAAATTGGGGGACATTTTTTAAATAAACCAGAGGTCTGACCTTTGGTTAATTTCTCCTAGCGCAAAGTGCTACTGCAAGTTTGTGGTAGCATTAACCAACCACTTGTAATGGCTGGTTATTTAGCGTGCACTGTAAATGGCAAATTTGCCCCTTTACAGGTGCACTTTAAATTAGCGCTCCACTCATAATCTAGAGATAAGAAAGAAAGAGTGATCTCTAACTAAACACCAGCAGAGAGAAAAGCACTGGTTCAACTTCAGTGTAATGAAAAAAAAATTGTTATTAGGACATCTGACAAAGGAGGGAATATTATAGTCATGGATAAGATTGATTACATTTTAGAGGAAAAAAAGACAGTTGAATGACAGTAATATATATATAGGAGACTAGCAAGAAACCAAACAAATGAGTTTAAGATAAAATTGCAAAAATTGGTAGATCAGGTTATATCATTAGGGGTTTTGTCTTAAGAACAAGCTAGTCATTTGGTTCCTGAATTTCCAGTTATGACCATTTTCCATAATTTACCTAAAATGCATAAAAGTTTGACGAAACTACATGGCCGTCCCATTATTTCAAGGATGGGATCTTTATTTAAACCTTTGTCAGAATGGATCGATTCCACCCTTTAGCCATTGGTACAAGGTTTGAGCAGTTATTTAAGAGACTCAAGCTAATTATTATGTCTTTTACAGAATTTTCATGGGAAATTGGGAGATAAGTGGATTGTGGTTAAAATGACACTAAACCCATTTTTTTTCTTTCATGATTCAGATAGAGCAGCAATTTTAAGCAACATTCTTATTTACTCCTATTATCATTTTTTCTTCATTATCTTGCTATTTTTATTTGAAAAAGCAGGAAACTAAGCTAAGGAGACAGCCCATTTTTGGTTTAGCACCTGGGTATCCACCAAATCAGCAAGCACTACCCAGGGTTCTGAACCAAAAATGGGCCGGTTCCTTAGCTTAGATTCTTGCCTTTTCAAATAAAGATTGATAAAAATTGCTAATAGGAGTAAATTAGAAAGTTGCTTAAAATGTCATGCTTTATCTGAATCATGAAAGAAAAAATATGGGGTTAGTATCCCTTTAATGCTGTTTTCTTGTATTTCTTCATACCTCATTGCTTGGGCATACAAACGGTCAACTATTTTATATAGTATATACAAGTCCAGAAAATCTTAAATGTGTTACAAGTACATATCAGAAAGTATTGGAAATTTGCAGCAATTTTTTTACTGTTGATCATTTAGCTTTGCATTCAAAACTCCAACAACAATCAATGAAATTTGATTTGGGTTTATTGGAGATTTTGCCGTAACTCTTTATCCTGTATTGTCAGGTCCATTCTTGACAGAGCTACAGATAATTACTTCTTGGTAATCACAGACAAATAACAGAACGTTCTACATGTAGCAATAACGTGTTATCTCCCAGCTGTCTGCTTTTCTGAGAATGCATTTGTGGCATTTTGCCTTATCTATGGTAATAAACGGATTTCCAACATATTCATATTTTTTTCTGCTTTATTTTAGTAGGTTTAGAAATAGAAGCCTGGAAACCAAAATATTCCTGTCATTTTCTTGATTAACCCACAAGGTGTATCAATGCATTACAGCACGAATGGAAGACAAGGAGTTAAAGTCGGTGAGATGCACAGCATGGTCTCTTTCTTGTGAAGTTTATAAAAAAAATTGACCAAGCTCTGTAGAGTCACTCAACACAAACATTATCATTACCGTAATTATTGGTGTCCACAGGATGAATCTGCAGCATTACCATAATTACAGGTGTCTAAACAATTGAGGTCTGGGCACCAAGGAATTCATCTTTTTACACCCCACTGAGAGGATGACTGCCACAGCTAGAAGATTCAGGAGAAAAAGTCTCTCCAAACTACAGCTAATAATGAAGAAAAATGCAGAATTTTGTCATTGGGTATTTGGAATGCACATTGCTTTACAAAAGTAAATTATCTTACAACAGAGAGATGTAATCAGATTGCTTTTGCTATCATTCTTTATTATACATATAATTATTTCAATGGCATTATGTTAATGTTGCAAAAATAAAGAAGCAGCAGTACTGTGAAAAGTCTCAGAATTATTTAGAGCGCAATATATTGTAGGCATTATGTAGACTCTACTAGACACTACTTTTTTAGATGCACTTAGGGTCAAATTTATTATGATTGCAGATGGACAGGTTTGTAAGTAGAGAACCGGTCTGCCTGCAATCACCACTTTCAATGCTTCATCGAGTGGCAGCATTTGGCATTGCACAAGAGCTTCCTTGCTCAAGCAGCTCCCTGCATTTGTTCAACCAATTGTGCGAGAGCAGGGGATGTCAATCACCCTGGTTGAGTGAGTGTTGGGTGATTTATCTCACCACTTCTGAGGTGACAGAGAAGCAACAAAAAGCTATTACTGCTTATTAAATGTGCGGCTGGAGGCCATTACAAGTGTTTTCTTTGCAACTTCAGAAATGTAAGTGGGGAAATTGTTCTCTAGTTTAATTTGTTTCCAATGATCCATTTTACCTGCTGAACTTTGAAAATACTGTAAACATAGCCAGAAGAATAAATTATGCTCCCAGTAGGATGCAGAAGAGATAAGCAAATAAATGTTAATTTTCAATTGTTCTAAGTATTGGACTTTGGTTTACAGAGAAAATAAAAAGAAACATATGTGTGTACAGAAATCTATAAGCTAAGGCTATCTGATTTCCCTGCAAGTTTAACCCATTTTGATGGGTTGTTGTTAAAAAAGAAGCTATTTCAAATACAAAAATAAACCTAATTTATCATACACTATATTCTCTGCAGGGTTGCATATAAAGTTATTGGAGGCACATTAAGATAAAAACTATTTTACAGTACACTGTCCCTTTAATGCTTTCCAATTTTTTGTTTTTATTAATTACAAACTGCTGATTCCAGGTTATCTGGCGGTGGTGCATGATCTATCTGTATCCCTAAACCTCTGGCTATAAGAAGTATATGAGAAAAATATGAGTCATAATTGTTAAGGGGCAGGGGACTCAGAGTGCCTCAGATTTCCTAGTGCCTAGGGCAGCACAAAATTTAAATACACCAATGCATTTACTGACATTAAACAAGGCACATTCGTTGCAGCAGTAAGTTTCTGGTCATTTTAAAAGTGATATCTTTCAGTAGAAGTATTTTTACAAAATTCCAGTTGCTATGATAAGAACTTTTATAAGTACATGATCTTCTAAACATGTTTATATTACAAGTACTCAATAAAACTGGTTCTGAGTGAGACACAGACAATAAACAGCTGGAAGAAGTGAAGATAAAAAGCTCTGGTGTATCTCCCCAGCACCAGGACAGACACACTAACTGTATAATCACTACACAGAACTCTCTCCTGCTGTTTCTTTATGTCATTTACCACAATATGACTCTGATCACATCTTTATAATATTCTCCTCTTGGAAGGGAGTCTCTTGATTCTCTAAAGCTCATCTCTCAGGAGCAACTCAGATTGGACAGGGCGCTACTCTGGCTATACTGGTGCATTACTTGAGCTGGACTGGGGTGTTCCTTGGGCAAGACTGGGGTGTTCCTTGTGTTAGAATGGGGCATTATTTAATTTGAAGTGGGGTGTTCCATTGGTTATACTGGGTCATTTTTTGGCTGGAGTGTCTCTTGGGTTGGACTGGGGCATTATTTGGCTGGAGTGGAGTGCTCTTTGGGTTGTACCGGGACATTATTTGACTGGAGTAGGATGTTCTTTGGGTTGGGCTGAGGCATTATTTAGCTATAGTGGGGTGTTTCTTGGGTTGGACTAGGGCATTATTTAGCTATAGTGGGGTGTTTCTTGGATTGGACTGGGGCATTATTTATCTGGAGTGGGGTTTTCCTTTGTTTGGACTGGGGCATTATTTAGCTGGAGTGGATTGTTCCTTGGGTTGGACTCAGACATTATTTAGCTGTAGTGGGGTGTTTCTTGGGTTGGGGCATTATTTTGCAGGAGTGGAGTGTTCCTTGGGTTGGACTGGGGCATTATTTAGCTGGAGTGGGGTGTTTCTTGGGTTGGACTGGGGCATTTCTTAGTTGGAATGAGGTATTCCTTCGGTTGAATGGGGCATTATTTAGCTAGAGTGGGGTGTTCCTTGGTTTGGACTGGGGCATATTTAGCTGGAGTGGGGTGTTCCTTAGGTTGGACTGGGGCATTATTTAGTTGGAGTGGGGTGTTCCTTCAGTTGGATGGGGCATTATTTAGCTGGAGTGGTGTGTTCCTTGGTTTGGACTGAGGCATATTTAGCTGGAGTGGGGTGTTCCTTAGGTTGGACTGGGGCATTTTTTAGTTACAGTGGGGTGTTCCTTCGGTTGGATGGGGCATTATTTAGCTGGAGTGGGGTGTTCCATGGTTTGGACTGGGGCATTATTTAGTTACAGTGGGGTGTTCCTTCGGTTGGATGGGGCATTATTTAGCTGGAGTGGGGTGTTCCTTGGTTTGGACTGGGGCATTATTTAGTTACAGTGGGGTGTTCCTTCGGTTGGATGGGGCATTATTTAGCTGGAGTGGGGTGTTCCTTGGTTTGGACTGGGGCATTATTTAGTTGGAGTGGGGTGTTCCTTCGGTTAGATGGGGCATTATTTAGCTGGAGTGTGGTGTTCCTTGGCTGGGACTGGGGCAGTTTTTGTAAATCTACTCTTTTACGTGTACACCTATTCCTTTCTTGTCCTTTTTGAACACAGTCTTCAAAACTTTCCCTAATATCCCTTCTCTCTTACATTATCTCAAGTTAAACTTTATATGGCAATAGCATAGCAGTGAGACACGGTGGCGCTTGGACGGAAAAAAAAATTGTAATGATCACTTGTGACCTTCTAGCAGATAGTTAGCCAGATGTCTACTAAAAGCAAACAGATATCTGACAAAACATCATAGAGGTCAGGAACAAGCCAGGCCGTGAATTCAAGAACCAGACAAAGAAATATACCTTTAAATAATCAGCAAGCATTATATCATATATAGGCATCTGTTACTTTTTAACACTGGCTATGCAAAGATGAGAATTAAAGTGAAAGTTCCCTTGCAAACTGAAAGCTTCCACAGCTGCAACAAAAGGCTAGAGAGAATACGGAATAGATAGGGACTGAATTAGTAATAATGTTCTGGGAATTTATTCACACATTTGCTGGAGTATTGTGTATTTCACAGTGCTTCTAACTACAGTTTAATATCCCTCTAAGTAAGAATTTCAGAGGTTTATAAGAAATTGTTCACTTTCATATTTTACAATGTGAGTAATCAAGCTGTTCTAGACAAAATCACTCTTCAGAAGTGGGATTATAATATAGTTATGATCTGAGATGCTTAATATTACGTTTTTCTTCATAACTACACTCGTCTTGTTGCTACAGTAATTATATAATGATAAGTATGAATCAAAGATCTTAGAAAATGATTTAGATGGAGCTGTAAGGAAAACTGTTCACTCTAATTTTTTGTTCTAACAGAAGATTGACAATACCTACATGTTATTTATTACAAAAAATTAAAATGTTCAAGAGCAAGTTATTTTACATTTCCAATCAAGATGTTCTGTAAGGTTTTTGAACCAGAAATAACTAACAAAAAGTTACACAATGGTGTTACTGGCATCAATCAAAATCTATTTTTTTGTTCCTGTTATCATAAATCGCAGGACTTTACAATGCCAGTACCTGAAGCTAGAATAGAGGTTGACATCTTATAGCTACTGTTATTTATTATAATTCCAAAATAGGTTTAGGAACTGAGTTGTCATCTAGACTCTTCAGAAAAAAATTCAACACAGGACAATCAGTACCCAAACGTTGTTGAAGGTTAAGAAGTTCACTGGTTTGTATATGATTCATATCTGGGTTTAAACTACCTTTTCTTATAGAGAGAAGTGCCTGGATATACCATCTGAATGTGGCATATTATATGTCACCAACAGAAATATTGTAATTGCAAAATGAATCTGTAGAAGATGGCAACATCATAGCGTCAACTAACGAGAAGAACTCATTAGAACCAGTAATTACATTTCATTTATGACACAAAACTCTTACAATCTTTTCAGTAAAAAAATAGTCCTATACTTAACATGAACAAGTCCTGTTTTTCTGATCGCAAAGTAAACTCTCAATGCTCAAAGGGAATTATGGTAAAAACTGAAGTGCATATAGGTCAATTATACCTTTCAATAGAAACATATTTACAATATACAAAAATTGGTAAAAATGCTTCTAATAAAAGTTTTCAATGTTTTAGCATTTTTTCCTGCACGTGCATAGGAAGCATAGCTAGATATTTTCAGTGCACCAGCATTTTAAATACTGCTGCTGCTCAGAGAGTCAGTGGGGATTGCATCATGTCATTGTGTTAGTGTGTCATTACCAGATAAAACAAGCACCTTAGGATCTATAAACAATTGATGTGTTTAAAATACTGGTGCACAGAGCATATTTAAGTACACTCTTGAAACAGCTATAGCTTTTATTAGAAGCATTTTTGCTAATACAGGTGGCCCTCGTTTTACAACGGTTCAATTTACACCGTTTCAGAATAACAACCTTTTTTTCCAGTCATGTGACTGCTATTGAAAAGCATTGAGAAGCAGTGCATTGATTAAAATAGCCAGTAGGTGGAGTTGTCCGCTTGTGTTGCAGCAAAGAAATTAATCAGTTTAACCAGACCTGAGCTATTGAGCAGATTTCAAAGGAACAAGATCTTCCTGTCTATAACTCAGTCCAGATTGGAATGCATAGAAAGAACTGTTTGCAGAAAAATGCAAGGGAAGTCTGTGTTGTGTGATTATTTTATTAAGTTTATAATGCTGTTTAGCAAGTGTTTTTCTTCATTTAACTTAGTTTAATTATATATTTTGTGTTGTGTGATTATTTTATTAGATTTATAATGCTGTCTAGCATTTAAAGTCTTCATTTCAAAGCTTTAAAAATAATGTATTGTGTTACTTATGACAATTTTGAGAGGGGCCTGGAACCTATCTCCCTCACTTCCCATTGACTTACATTATAAACTGTGTTTCAATTTACAACGGTTTCGATTTACAACCATTCCTTCTGGAACCTAACCCCGGCGTAAACTGAGGGCTACCTGTACATGTATTTTGCAAAAATGCTTGTATTCCACACTGAAATGTACCCCTGTAGATACAAATTTTGGGTGAAATGTCCCTTTAACAACAAATTTATAGGGCAATTTTTCATGTATCAAATTTTACTGCTAAAAGGGTTTGATAAACTCTCTTGAAACCTATATTTTAATGCACTCTTTTTGATACAACATAGAATTATTATTTTTTAACATCCCTTTAAAATATAATAATCCAGTACAGGATAACATTAGTAGAAAATATTCAGATGTTTGTATTAGGATGAGAGCAGAGAAAGAAGGGAAACCAAGGGAGACGTAATCTGGGAAATAAAAGTTAATAAAACTATGATATTGAAGGTAATTTTAATTGAAGTTACATGTACACATTGCTTGCCATTGAACTGGAAGATAGCAAAGGAAAGACGCCATGAATTCAAATAAATATATGATACAACAAAGACATAGAAAAGGGAAAGACAACATTTCTGCAAACTGTCAGATTTTCTTAGTGAGCGTATTTTTTGTTCCTTTTAAAAAATTGGATTTAAGACTGGATATTACCAACCCAAACAGACAAGATAGAGATTCCCTAATTCTCTTTGATTTTCTTTTTGTCTCCTGAGGATGTCAGTGAATCTGAAAAAAAAAAAAAAATTCCCAGCTTTCTAAGATATATAAAAAAAACACAGTACAGTTATTTCTCCCTGTGTATAAGTGTGTGACTGTGTGTGTATATATATATGTATGTAAATGTAAAGTTTAGTCCTGTCTGTAGCAAAGATCTTAGCTTGATATGAAGTATTATTACAGGAGATATTATCTATTTGTGAGCTGCACACGGCTGAGGTTGGGTCCTACCATTAGGGGATAGAGAGAGACACAGGTTATGCTACATTAATAGCATTTGCTGAGGTTACGAACTACCCACATGAATACTAAAATTACTTGCAATTGAAAAGCGTCTTTCACCGCCAAAGTCAATAGCATTAGAGATATAGATACACATACTGTGTGACCGTGAAGCCTGTGTGTAAAGGGGTTAAATACACTGTTCTCTGTAAAACCTCCAACGGTTGCAATATTTACCGCAATTCCTAGTAATATGTGCACCATGAAGACAACTCTTATATTGCTTTTACTTAAAGGTATTAAACAAAGATTTTACTATTGACTTCTGTGATGTGAATGCTAAATAAACTTTTTTGCAATGAATTAATGATCATTTATAGTTATCTAAATCACGGATGTTTCACAAAATTAAAAGTGTTGCTACTAAATTAATGTGAAGTTAAAGGGACATAAAACCCAAAAAATGCAGATATAGATATACATTGTATATACAGATATATATAATGTAGAAAGAATAACTCGTGTAGTTCATTTAACAAATCTAAACAAGTCAGGAGGCTTGCTTTTCCCACAGAAGACCTCTGGATATATTATTTCTAATACAGCAAAGGATTCTGGGTAAGTTATGCAAATGAGGTTTACAATGACTCACATTTTTACTTCAGTCTGTTTTTAGGCAGATTCCCTTTTAGCCATAGCATTGCTGTATGCACAGCTTTTAAACTTAGCTAGGGTTAGTACAGTGATTCAGAACCATCCCAGGACAGCTGTTTTTTGCCACTCATCAGCTGGGAGTAGGTTGAATCACTGTTGGGTGAAGTTGATTTCCTGGTGAAATACAACATATTTTAAAATTATGGGGAGACGAAAATGTAAGCCTTCTGACTTGTCTAGATTTGTTAATGGACTACACAATGGGGTCAATTTATCAAAGGGCGAGTGGACATAATACGATGAAGCATATCATGTCCGGCCGCACAACGATAAATGCTGACAGCATACGCTATCTGCATTTATCATTGCACAAGCAGTTCTTGTGAACTGTTTGTGCAATGCCGCCCCCTGCAGATTTGCGCCGCTAGCAAAGGGGTGTCAATCGGATTGGATAGGATCGGGTGGATTGAAGACTGCAGCCTCAGAGACAGCGGACAAGTTACGGAGCAGCGGTCTTTAGACCGCTGCTTCATAACTATTGTTTCAGCAGGGGCATCACGTTCCATTCGGAGCTTGATAATTTGGCCCCAATGAGTTGTTCTCTTTTGTGCATAGTGAAGGATTTTAAACCTTTTAAAATCTTTTTATCAATGCTGAATAAACTTTTTAATAATAAGCAATTCTCCTGTCTACCTTTATAGTAAGATTTGTCAATGGACCTAGTACAGCATTTCGTGTTTCCTGCTAGTTTAAATTTAATCTTAAACCATGTTTGTGTAACTTTTCCAACATGATAAATAATCACATTTAATAAAAACAATATGTCAGATTTACACATTTGAGTCCTTTTATCGGTACAAATTTAGCATGTTTACTTTTGCACACAAGTATTAATTATGCATGTGTGTACGTAAGTCTGTGTGTTTTCAATCATATGTATGTGTGTGACGGTGTGCTTGTGTATGTACATATAGGCCTGCTCATGTGTACATGTGTGTGTGTGTGTGTGTGTGTGACGGTGTGCTTGTGTATGTACATATAGGCATGCTCATTTGTACATGTGTGTATGTGTGTGATGGTGTGCTTGTGTATGTACATATAGGCCTGCTCATGTGTACATGTGTGTGTGACGGTGTGCTTGTGTATGTACATATAGGCCTGCTCATGTGTACATGTGTGTATGTGTGTGACGGTGTGCTTGTGTATGTACATATAGGCCTGCTCATGTGTACATGTGTGTGTGTGTGTGTGATGGTGTGCTTGTGTATGTACATATAGGCCTGCTCATGTGTACATGTGTGTGTGTGTGAGACGGTGTTCTTGTGTATGTACATATAGGCCTGCTCATGTGTACATGTGTGTGTGTGTGACGGTGTGCTTGTGTATATACATATAGGCCTGCTCATGGGTACATGTGTGTGTGTGTGTGACGGTGTCCTTCTGTATATACATATAGGCCTGCTCATGTGTACATGTGTGTGTGTGACAGTGTGCTTGTGTATGTACATATAGGCCTGCTCATGTGTACATGTCTGTGTGATGGTGTGCTTGTGCATGTACATATAGGCCTGCTCATGTGTACATGTGTGTGTGCGTGACGGTGTGCTTGTGTATATACATATAGGCCTGCTCATGTGTACATGTGTGTGTGTGTGACGGTGTGCTTGTGTATGTATATATAGGCCTGCTCATGTGTACATGTGTGTGTGTGTGTGTGACGGTGTGCTTGTGTATGTACATATAGGCCTGCTCATGTGTACATGTGTGTGTGTGTGACGGTGTGCTTGTGTATGTACATATAGGCCTGCTCATGTGTACGTGTGTGTGTGTTTGTGTGTGTGTGACGGTGTGCTTGTGTATGTACATATAGGCCTGCTCATGTGTACGTGTGTGTGTGTTTGTGTGTGTGTGACGGTGTGCTTGTGTATGTACATATAGGCCTGCTCATGTGTACATGTGTGTGTGTGTGTGACGGTGTGCTTGTGTATGTACATATAGGCCTGCTCATGTGTACATGTTTGTGTGTGTAACGGTGTGCTTGTGTATGTACATATAGGCCTGCTCATGTGTACACGTGTGTGTGTGTGTGTGTGACGGTGTGCTTGTGTATGTACATATAGGCCTGCTCATGTGTACGTGTGTGTGTGTGTGACGGTGTGCTTGTGTATGTACATTTAGGCCTGCTCATGTGTACATGTGTGTGTGTGTGACAGTGTGCTTGTGTATGTACATTTAGGCCTGCTCATGTGTACATGTGTGTGTGTGTGACAGTGTGCTTGTGTATGTACATTTAGGCCTGCTCATGTGTACATGTGTGTGTGTGTGATGGTGTGCTTGTGTATGTACATTTAGGCCTGCTCATGTGTACATGTGTGTGTGTGTGACAATGTGCTTGTGTATGTACATATAGGCCTGCTCATGTGTACGTGTGTGTGTGACGGTGTGCTTGTGTATGTACATATAGGCCTGCTCATGTGTACGTGTGTGTGTGACGGTGTGTTTGTGTATGTACATATAGGCCTGCTCATGTGTACGTGTGTGTGTGTGACGGTGTGTTTGTGTATGTACATATAGGCCTGCTTATGTGTACATATGTGTGTGTGTGTGTGACGGTGTGCTTGTGTATATACATATAGGCCTGCTCATGTGTACGTGTGTGTGTGTGATAGTGTGCTTGTGTATGTACATATAGACCTCCCCATGTGTACGTGTGTGTGTGTGTGTGTGTGTGACAGTGTGCTTGTGTATGTACATATAGACCTGCTCATGTGTACGTGTGTGTGTGACAGTGTGCTTGTGTATGTACATATAGACCTGCTCATGTGTACGTGTGTGTGTGTGTGTGACGGTGTGCTTGTGTATGTACATATAGACCTGCTCATGTGTACATGTGTGTGTGTGTGACAGTGTGCTTGTGTATGTACATATAGACTTGCTCATGTTTACATATGTGTGTGTGTGTGACAGTGTGCTTGTGTATGTACATATAGACCTGCTCATGTGTACATATGTGTGTGTGTGACAGTGTGCTTGTGTATGTACATATAGACCTGCTCATGTGTACATATGTGTGTGTGACAGTCTGCTTTAGTATGTACATATAGACCTGCTCATGTGTACATATGTGTGTGTGTGACGGTGTGCTTGTGTATATAAATATAGACCTGCTCATGTGTACATGTGTGTGTGTGACGGTGTGCTTGTGTATGTACATATAGACCTGCTCATGTGTACGTGTGTGTGTGTGTGACAGTGTGCTTGTGTATGTACATATAGGCCTGCTTATGTTTGACATGTGTGTGACGGTGTGCTTGTGTATGTACATAGAGGCCTGCTTATGTGTGACATATGTGTGTGTGTGACGGTGTGCTTGTGTATGTACATATAGGCCTGCTCATGTGTACATGTGTGTGTGTGTGACGATGTGCTTGTGTACAGATAGGCCTGCTTATGTGTGACATGTGTGTGTGTGTGTGACGGTGTGCTTGTGTATGTACATATAGGCCTGCTTATGTGTGACATGTGTGTGTGTGTGTGACGGTGTGCTTGTGTATGTACATATAGGCGTGCTTATGTGTGACGTGTGTGTGTGTGTGACGGTGTGCTTGTGTATGTACATATAGGCCTGCTCATGTGTACATGTGTGTGTGTGTGACGGTGTGCTTGTGTATGTACTGTGACAGAAAGCAAGGCCTGGTTATAAATGGAAGATATTTAAGACCAAGCATTGTACATGCTATTTCTCCTTTCAGTTAAAACCCCAGGGAGAAAGAGTGTGTATTTGATTATCCCAGACAGCTGTGAAGCTGTCCAGCAGCTTATCACAGGTGTGGCTAATTAGAAGTTGTGAGGGTTTAAATAGCAGCCTCACTTAGGCCTTGAGAGAGAGAGAGATACAGCTACAGAAGCTGGTGTGTGTGTTTGTTACACTGTGTAAAAGACTTTTGTTCCTGTGAACTGTAAAAGGACATTATTTTTACAAAGCACTTATGGAATGCTGTGAAGTGCTGGGACACATTTAAAAGTACTTAACTTTGCTGCAGAGGAAGGATTTCCCTCTTTTGAAAATAGACTGCCTGTTTGTTATTGCTGTGAAAAATAAAGCCTTTTAAACTACCGTGGATTGTCCTGTGCTGCATTTGTGCCATAGAAGACTGTGGTTAAAAGTGTTCCTGTCACACTTGGTGGAGAATGCGGGCAACCACGTTGTATGTCTGTGGGCATAATAATCTGCAAGCAACATGGAGGAAGTCATTAAAGCTTTGATCTAATGCTATACAGCAGGAGACTAACAGAAAAGCTGCTGAAAATAGTGCAGCACTGCAACAGTTGGTCTTGGCCCAGTCAGAGAGTGCTATGCTGCTGGCTAAATCACAGAAGGAGAACACTGAATTGTTGATACAACAGATGGCTGCTGTGCAAGCTGAGACATTCAGGAAGACCCGGGAGGAGCAGCAAAGTGCTACACAGACTCTGCAACGAGAGGTTCAAGCCATATCAGAAAGACTGAACTCTGAATATGTTGGTGGCAGCAAAGGTTCCAGAGTAATAAGGGATAGTCATTATCTTCAAAAAATGACAGCAGCTGATGATGTTGAGGCGTATCTTTTGGCATTTGAACGCACAGCAGAAAGAGAAAAATGGCCGACAGTTGAGTGGGCGAGAATACTTGCGCCATTTCTTAGTGGTGAACCTCAGAAGGCCTACTTTGATTTAGAGCCAGCACAAGCCAGTGACTATGAGAAATTGAAAGCAGAAATCCTTGCACGCCTGGGGGTGACTTCGGCAGTCCGTGCACAAAGATTCCATTCCTGGATGTTTTCATCTCATAATACTGCAAGATCCCAGATGTTCGACCTTATACACCTTATCGAATTATTATTGAACATATTTCCCAAATGCAGGATCGTATGGAAGCTGTCATGCCCATTGTAAGGGAACATATGGGAAAAGCTCAGGAAGCACAAAAGTACAGCAACAACCGTAATGCTAGAGCCAGGGTGTTTCAACCTAGGGATAGGGTGTTAGTTCTGGTCCCTACAGTTGAAAATAAATTCTTGGCTACTTGGCAGGGCCCATATGAGATAATTGAGAAAGTGGGTGATGATAATTACAAAGTAAGTCAGCCAGGGAGAAGGAAACCTGAGCAAATATATCATATAAATCTGTTAAAACCTTGGAAAGATAGGGAAGTTTTAGTTGCCTTAAAACCTACAGAACTCCCTGTCACTGAACCAGAGGTAAATATATCGGAAACCCTATCTGTACATCAGAAGCGAGAGGTCAAGGATTTTATTAGAATAAACAAAGAGGTATTTTCTGTGGTACCGGGAAAAACTAATGTTATTAAGCATGACATAATAACAGAACCAGGGAAGAAGGTCTGCCTTAAACCCTATAGGGTCCCTGAGGCTCGTAGAAAGGCTATTAAACTGGAGGTAGAAAAAATGTTAAAGCTTGGGGTAATTGAGGAATCACAAAGTGAGTGGAACAGTCCAATCGTGCTTGTTCCAAAGCCGGATGGTTCATTAAGGTTCTGTAATGACTTTTGTAAGCTTAATTGTGTTTCCAAATTTGACACCTACCCAATGCCTAGAGTAGATGAGTTAATAGAAAGGCTAGGAAAAGCACGTTATCTCACTACAATTGATTTAACGAAAGGGTATTGGCAGGTGCCTCTCACTAGTCAAGCAAAGGAAAAGACAGCTTTCTCAACCCCAGAGGGCTTATTTCAGTATACGGTGTTGCCATTTGGTTTACATGGGGCCCCGGCAACATTCCAGAGGATGATGGATAGAATTCTGAAACCCCATGTTCGTTATGCGGCAGCATATTTGGATGATGTTATAATTTATAGTACAGATTGGGAATCCCATCTTCCAAAAGTTCAAGCAGTACTTGATGCAATACGGTCCGCTGGGTTAACTGCCAATCCTGCAAAATGTACTGTTGGTTTACAGGAAGCTAAGTACTTGGGTTATACTATTGGTAGAGGATTAGTTAAACCTCAGACAACAAAAGTAGAGGCCATACAGAACTGGCCACAGCCTCTAACTAAAAAACAAGTAAGAGCATTTATTGGGATAACTAGTTATTATAGAAGGTTTATCCCGAATTTCGCTACAATTGCGGCGCCCTTGACAGATCTCACAAAAGCAAGGGCCCCAATTATGATAAAATGGTCCCCAGAAGCAGAACAAGCTTTTAAGCATTTGAAAGATGCCCTTTGTGCCCATCCAGTTTTGGTAACCCCCAATTTTGCTAAAGATTTTATTGTACAGACAGATGCCTCTGATGTTGGTTTAGGAGCAGTTCTCTCGCAGGAGTGTCAGGGAGAAGAGCATCCTGTCCTTTTCCTAAGCAGAAAACTTATTTCACAGGAAAATAACTATTCTATAGTGGAGAAAGAATGCCTTGCCATTAAGTGGGCTTTAGAGACCCTTAGGTACTATCTGTTGGGAAGAAAATTTAAATTAATAACAGATCATGCTCCTCTCACATGGATGAGTCAGAATAAGGAAA
This sequence comes from Bombina bombina, assembly GCF_027579735.1. Classification (NCBI taxonomy): domain Eukaryota; kingdom Metazoa; phylum Chordata; class Amphibia; order Anura; family Bombinatoridae; genus Bombina; species Bombina bombina. Next base: position 33,372,281 of record NC_069507.1, on the reverse strand, counting down.
CAAATTCAAGGGTTACTAGGTGGTTTCTTAGCTTGCAACCCTTCAATTTTACTGTTGAGCACAGGGCCGGTCTTTTGCAGGGCAATGCTGATGGTTTGTCTCGGGTACATTCATTGATGTCCATGGTCGCTCAACCCACTGGGTGTGAGCTGGGGGGGAGGATATGTGACAGAAAGCAAGGCCTGGTTATAAATGTAAGATATTTAAGACCAAGCATTGTACATGCTATTTCTCCTTTCAGTTAAAACCCCAGGGAGAAAAAATGTGTATTTGATTATCCCAGACAGCTGTGAAGCTGTCCAGCAGCTAATCACAGGTGTGGCTAATTAGAAGTTGTGAGGGTTTAAATAGCAGCCTCACTTAGGCCTTGAGAGAGAGAGATATACAGCTACAGAAGCTGGTGTGTGTGTTTGTTACACTGTGTAAAAGACTTTTGTTCCTGTGAACTGTAAAAGGACATTATTTTTACAAATCACTTATGGAACGCTGTGAAGTGCTGGGACACATTTAAAAGTACTTAACTTTGCTGCAGAGGAAGGATTTCCCTCTTTTGAAAATGAACTGCCTGTTTGTTATTGCTGTGAAAAATAAAGCCTTTTAAACTACAGTGGATTGTCCTGTGCTGCATTTGTGCCCGTGGTTAAAAGTGTTCCTGTCACAGTACATATAGGTAGGGTTGCCACCTCAGCCATGTTTTACTGGACACTTATGAGTTACACATGCTGCAGGGTGTGCAGGGAGGAATGTATTGTGTTTCTGGACAGCAGTATTCATCTTCCATACCCTGCAGCATGTGTAACTTATAAGTGCTCTGTATTTTAAGGGACAGGTGGCAACCCTACGATATAGGCCTGCTTATGTGTGACATGTGTGTGTGTGTGACAGTGTGCTTGTGTATGTACATATAGGCCTGCTCATGTGTACATGTGTGTGTGTGACAGTGTGATTGTGTATGTACATATAGGCCTGCTCATGTGTACATGTGTGTGACAGTGTGCTTGTGTATGTACATATAGGTCTGCTCATGTGTACATGTGTGTGTGTGTGTTTAAGTCTGTTTGTCTGTGTGTATCTCTATGCTGCAGGGTAGGCATAAGCTACAACAAATGTTCCTGCTGTATAAAACATTTGGGGTACACTCCTTCCACATCCTTTGAAGCTTTACTAACAGAGCATAACATTTAATATAACACAGTTAAAAATGTTTTGGCACTTAAAGCAAAATTAAAGTCAAATTTCTATAATCAAATTTGCTTTGTTCTCTTATCCTTTGTTGAAGGAGTAGCAATGCACTAATGTGAGCTAGCTGAACACATGTGGGGAGCCAGTGACAAAAGGCATATATGGGCAGCCATCAATCAGCTGCTAGCTCCCATCAGTGCATTGCTGCTCCTGAGAAAGAGAACAATTAAAATGTAATAATAGAAGTAGACCGGAAGTTGTTTAATATTGCAGGCTCTATCTGAATTTAATTCCAATGCCACATCATATTGCAGTGCTATACACGTTAATGATAATAATAATAAAATGCTGTCCTTTTAAATACTGCTACTTATGTATATGCCATTGGCATTAGCAGTTCAACACTTGCAGACTGAGTGACAGTATCATGTGACTCTGGGGTAGATTTATTAAAAGGCGAGCGGACATGATTAAAGTATTTTATAAAAACGCTTCAATGTAAAGTTTAATGAATGAAAGTGCCCTGGTTTTTAATAGTATTTTAAAATGTATTCATTAAAATTTTCATTCACTTTAATAAATGGAGCCCATAATGTTGAATATTGAATGTTAATATTTAAATTTCATATTTGTACAGTTATCAGACGTCTCAGAAAATCAACATTTATAAGCTACATTTAAAAAATTACTTTCAATATTAAATGTTTCAATATATTTAATGTTTTGCAGGAATTATCCTGAATATTTGTCAAACATTTAACATTATTTTGGAACTAGCAAATACTGAAAATATTATTGAATGTTCCAAAGCATTTGCCTATCTCTAGTACTAAACTTATAGCTGGATACAATTTCTGGTACAGTGTATTTGTAGAACTTCAAACATTTCCAAAAATATTTAAAATCTCTTCAGATAGCAAATAAAAAAGACTATTGGTCACTTATAAATATATTATACTGCCTAATCATAGCTATGAATAAAGTACCAAATTGCTTTTTGCTTGGGTGAAGAATTAGCCGTTATCTCCAACAACCAGATCTGAAGTTCAGAAAAATTGAAGCTGCTTTAAATGTATTATTAAAAAAAAAAAATACATAAATAGTTCAGACAGGATATCTCAGAGCCTGACCTATGGATAGAAGTGCTGTTTTGTTTGACAGTCTAATTCTTTATCACTCTGAGCAGGGAAGTAAAATATGCCTGCAGGGTGCGTGTGGTGGCGTGAGGTACGAACAGCCCGCAGGAAACACTCTAATTAGCTTCTATTAAAGTCACATCTGATTGCAATAGATGTGACCATAAGGGTGTGTGTACCAGAAGTGAAGTTCTGAAAGGAAATCACATTTTTTTTTAAAATAAATCTTAAATGATTCTTGGTCTGATTCTTGGTTTTTGTTTTTGCCTAAGATTATATTTATTTCACAGAATCAGATTTTGATTTTTCATATACAGTGAAATATTTTAATGTTTTAATTCAGGATCTATTTTTTTTTTCTTCCTCAAATAGTTTTATATTTCATCTTGCACTAATTTATCTAAGAATGAGGCACATTTAGCAAGTGTTTCTAGGTTTTATCAATAATTGTTTCTAGGTTTTAAACTTTTTTTTTCTGGTGGTTTTAATATTGTAAATCATGCTTTCTATCTAAAGTGAAAGTCCATTTTGATGAACTAGTGGCCGGTTTTTAATAAACCTATCAAAAACAAAGGCACTTTAATTAATCAACATTGACATTTCACTATTTTCTTCAAAAACTTACCTTTTAATCCTGGCAGCCACTGCAGCACTTCCTCCGCCTGTCACAAGCAGTCTTCTCAGGTCCAAAATGAAGAATCCGGCTTCCTCCAATCACAGCGTTGCATCAGGCCAAGATTCCCCCGGGGGGGGGGGGGGGGGGGGGAGCTGTGATTCCCCCGGCTGCCGGAAGCCTCTGCAAACGTCAGAAATGAAATCTTGGCCTGATGCAACGCTGTGATTGGAGGAAGCCTGATTCGTCATTTCTGACGTCTGCAGAGGCTTCCGACAGCCGGGGGAATCGCTGGAGCTGCTGCAAGGATTAAGAGGTAAGTTTTTGAAAAAAACAGTGAAATGTCAATTTTGATTAATTAAAGTGCCCTTGTTTTTAATAGGTTTATTAAAAACTGGGCACTTCTTCATCATAATGGACCTTTACTTTAAAAGGATCATTTAGCTGCAAAAATGAAATGCTATCATTTGTTAGAGTACATAACTTGTGCGTTACTGATCCTAGCTAAGGGGTTAAGACTCGCCTGGGGGCTGTGATGCATTGCACTTTCCAAAAAACTTGTGGGTACATGCAAAGGCCACTCCTGATTGGTCCAGCAATTTGTGTTGAATTTTTCCCTTAGCATGGAGCCTCAGTATAGATATGCGGCCAAATTACAATATATTATTACGTAAACACTGCTGGAAGTTAACTGGTGCAAGTATTATAAGTTGAAAGAAAATGGTTTACATGAAATTAAAACCCGACACGCTAACTGTAGACACACAGAATTTAAAGCAAAGCGTTTTGTGCGCATGCGCACAAAATGCGTCTGTGTGAGATTACCTGCCGACACTGCTTACTACATTTTTTTATGTGTGCTGCTGTAACTTTTCCACTTATGCTTTTAATGATATTGCATTAAAGTTTTGGACTTTTATTTTGGATATCCGTGAGAGCTTTCTTTATGCTGTGCGCAGTTTTCCTTGGATACTATACATCTTCTTTTGCGTGGAACAGACACGCTTTAACTGCAGAAAGAGTGTTTGTACTCTCCCCCACTCTCCATTGTGCCATTGACCTTCAGCACGTCTCCCTACAGGTGAGAAATCCTTCAAGGGAAACAGAGCGCCCATACTTACAGTACGTGTTTGTATATATATATATATATGTATATATATATACAGTATATATATATATCTATATATATATAAATAAATAAAGGTATAGACATATATATATATATATATATATGTATATATATATATATATATATATATATATATATATATATATATATATAGATAGATAGATGGTGTAATTTCATTTTTAGCTCTAATCCTTTACGTGAGGTCTTCACTTGCGCTAACCCAAATTTAGATTGTGCTTGGCAATGCGAGCTTACTTTCCACTTGTAAGATACGTGGACGTTAGCATGGTCACGATATTGCATGCTTCCAAAAATATAACTATGCTTTTCAAAACTGCATATAACATCTACACAAGTGCTCCAAAATGCACCATTTTACCTAATTAAATTAACCAATATGCATCACATAAATTCTCCATCTAAGCTTAAAGTGAAATTAAATTTTGATGCTAAAGTGCCTGGTTTTAAAAAATCGATTAAATTACATTTCTTGACAGCCGCTCCAGCTTCCTCCGCTCGTTGCAAAGCCTCTTCCTGGGTCTAAAATGAGGAATCCGGCTTCCTCCAATCACGGTGTTGAATCAGACACTGATTCCCCCGGGGGGAAACCGTGATTGGAGGATGACCGATCCATCATTTCTGACATCAGAAATGGCTTGTGACGGCCGGAGGAAGCTGGAGCTGCTATCAAGTTTAAAAGGTAAGAATTAAAGTGCCCCTGTTTTTAATTGAATTTTTAAAAACCGGGAACTTTAGCATTAAAATTTACATTCACTTTAAGTATAAATGATACTGTGACCTTACAATATTTAGTGTTCTGTACATAAATTGTGAGTGGCAGAACTGAACAATCTGCAAATTCATCATAAGTTAAATTCCATTGAAATTGGGCATGTCTGTCTAAGGTCAGTTTAATCTCAAATAAACTGCGGTGACCGATCTAAACTAAATGACTTCTGAACTAGCTAAAATGTTTTCAGTGAGTTTTAGTCTGACACCTGCTTATACTTAAATGGAACGTGAATTCACTGTAGACTCCCAATGCAATTCCTTGTACCTTAACATATAAATCCTGTCACCACAACACACTTGTTTCAGCAATGTTGTAGGATCGCTTCTAAAGATCAACCTTCTAGGTTTATGTTGTTTTGTTTTATTTAGAAACACTTTCTAGAAAACATTAATAATAATTTATTTTTCACTTGTGTACGCAAAAAAACATGATGTATTAATTTTGATATAATGATCATCAGTTTTGGGGTAAGTGCAATGATTAACAGTGATCCTCACCAGCATCTCTATGGACCCAACCCACTTATGATGTTAAAATGATCTGCACATTTAAAATAAAGCTCTATACTCTCCTCACACTAGTGAAACAGTGTCCACTATATAACGCCCTACTCAACACAACTTCATCCTCATACGCTACACTACCAAAACACTACTCACACCTCACACAACTCACACCCTACTCAACACAACTTAATCCTCATATGCTATACTACCCAAACACTACTCACACCTCACACTACTCACATCAGACTCAAGGCAACTTAATCCTCATACACTACACTACCCAAACACTACTCACACCCTACACAACACAACTTAATCCTCATATGCTACATGCTACCTAAATACTATTCACACCTCACACCCTACTCAACACTACTTAATCCTCATATGCTACACTAACCAAACACTACTCACACCTCACACTACTCACACCAGACTCAAGGCAACTTAATCCTCATACACTACACTACCCAAACACTACTCACACCCTACACAACACAACTTAATCCTCATTTGCTACATGCTACCCACACACTACTCACACCTCACACTACACACACCTTACTCAACAAAACTTTATCCCCATATGCTACACTACTGAAACACTACTCACACCTCACACCCTACACAACACAACTTAATCCTCATATGCTACAAGCTACCCAAAAACTACTCCCATCTCACACTACTCACACCCTACTCAACACAAAACCTAATTCTCACACCCTACATACTACTCAAATAATACACCTCAAACTATACATATTACTCAAGCACAACTTAATCCTCACACTACACACACAGTACTCAAATAATACTCACACCTCACACTACACACACACTATTAAACCAAAATACTACTCACCAATCACACTCTACACACTTCAAACACTCTACTCACTAAATTCTACATGCTCCTCCCACACAACTTCACTCACCTTACACGCTGCACACTCTTCACATGGTACTCAAACACAACTCATTACTCACGCTCTACACACTCCTCATAAAATACTCAAACACTACATAAAGTTGGCATGATACTCTACTTATTTCTTATACACAACACACTTCTCACATTCTACTTAAGCAATGCCCTCTTTCACCACTTCTCATTCACTGCTCAGACACTACTTATCCCTTTTACACTACTGAGAAATCACTTCAACACCGCACACCAAGCACAGTTTTCAAACAACACTTCTTATATTCTGCTCAATAATACCAACTGCACACACACTGAACATTTCACATAGAGTGTTCAACTCCCTCCGTAAACCCTACACACTCCTTACATGGCATTCAAACATCACTCACACCTCACAAACTACATACCCCTCATACACTACTCAAGCATCACTCACACCTCACATACTACATACCCCTCACATGCTACTAAAACATCACTCACACCTCACATTACTACATACCCCTCACATTACTCAAGCATCATTCACATCTCCCATACAACATACCCCTTACATTCTACTGAAACATCACTCACACCTCACATACTACATACTCCCCCCTCACATGTTACTCAAGCATCGCTCATGCCTCACACACTACATACCCCTACATTCTACTGAAACATCACTCACACCTCACATACTACATACCCCCCTCATATGTTACTCAAGCATCACTCATGCCTCACACACTACATACCCCCTACATTCTACTGAAACATCACTCACACCTCACATACTACATACCCCCCCTCACATGTTACTCAAGCATCGCTCATGCCTCACACACTACATACCCCCTACATTCTACTGAAACATCACTCACACCTCACATACTACATACCCCCCTCACATGTTACTCAAGCATCACTCATGCCTCACACACTACATACCCTTACATTCTACTGAAACATCACTCACACCTCACATACTACATACCCACCTCACATGTTACTCAAGCATCACTCATGCCTCACACACTACATACCCCTTACATTCTACTGAAACATCACTCACACCTCACATACTACATACCCCCCTCACATGTTACTCAAGCATTACTCATGCCTCACACACTACATACCCCTTACATTCTTCTCACACACTATTTGCTGCTCTGAAAGGGCTAACATATCATACGGTGTTACTTCCCTACTCACACCTCAGACAGAGCTCACTCCTAATACTTAAGCCCTCATAAACAGCTCATTTATTGCTTCCTCCTCTCACAGAGAAGACTACACATGACAAAGAAAATATCAGCACTAAACGGAAAATTACTTTTTTCAGCCACTGGCTCTAGATACAAGATAAAGTATTTGCTCTATTTTATAGAACCAATATAAGATAAACTATATCAATGCAAACAGGTTCTGTAAAACTATATGTAAACAGGACAAAGAAAATTGCTTTTGATATATGTTGGCTTTTTCTTACCTTGTGGCCCACCTCATTGACTTTTGTTAATGTGATATCTTTATCTTCCAATTGTAATGTGTACCTGGGGAATTCAGGGCAAATTGCTGCCCTGTTCTATCTCTTCCAGAAAATATATTCATTTAGTTCAACATGTTATCTTCAGGTTTTCCTTTATTGTAAATCCATAGGAAATGTATCCATACAAAAAGAATATTGTGTAATACAATAGTAAATATCACTTTCTCATCAAACATTCTTTTGGCATTTAGAAGGACATTATTTTGCTTTCTTTATTGCATTAAAAAATGAAATGTAAATATGAATTGCTGTTTTTGTTATAAAAAAAATAAATCTGATGTTTACGCGTCAGCAGTAGTGAACCTCCTGTAATTTCAATATCAAGATAAAAAAACTTTGGGGTCTATTTATTAAGCAGCGGATCTGCATCAACGCCCCATCGTTTCTGGTCTGCCAGAAACGGAAGTTAAGAAACAGCGGTTGTAAGATATGATCGGGATGATTGACGGCTTCTGCTAGCGGCGATTGGCCGCGAATGTGCAGGGTGCGGCATTGCACAAGCATTTCACCATTTAGCGAGGTCGAGTAGACATGATTCGCTACACCTTTGGTAAATCTACCCCTTTACCTTATAATTTTTTTTGTAAAAATAATATTTTAATGTGTTTATATATGTCTTAAAATTAATGTTTGGTTCAGCTTTTGAAAGTATTATTTGCATCATGTGTGATGTCATCAGCACACTGAGCACAAGCACATATTGCATGAATGTGCAGCTATCTTACGGCATATGCTATGGAGCCATGTTCATATGAAAAGCTAATCTACATCTTGTGATAACTTTTCTTAGGAACATTTTTGCAAACAAATTTGTATTGTAAAAATGCATTTTCTCAAATGTGTGTAGTTCAATTGTAACTTTTACTTTCCTTTAATGACCCATACAATCAAAACTCAACATGGGAGTAATATTCCTTAAGCGGATGTCAGAGGAAAGTGGAAGAGATTTTGAGTCTGTCATCAAGGAAACAGATTTTTAACAAGTAAGATATGAATTTTGTCTAAAAATATACTGTTTATTATAAAATGCTGTAACTATTTCATATTAATATTTATGTTCTTTTTGAAGAGTGTAATTTTAGTTTATATGTAAAATCATTCATTGCCCTCAGCTTTAAAGGGATACTAAACCCATATTTTTTCTTTCATGATTCAAATAGAGCATGCAATATTAAGCAACTTTCTAATTCACTCTTATTTTCAAATTGTCTTTGTTCTCTTGGTATCTTTATTTGAAAAAGCAGGAATGTACGCTTAGGAGCCAGCCTATTTTTGTTCAAAACCCTGGGTAGTGCTTGCTGATTGGTGGATACATAAAGAATGCTCACCAGTCTATTCTATTTCTCTGGTGGAATTCAATAAAGTCTCTTTTTACCTGAAAACAGGGTGTCTCGCTAAGGGGCGTACAATGCCTTCTCGTATGTGAAGGAGATGCACACAGTACAAAAGTGCCCTATGAAAACCATAATTTAAAAATGATACAAAACAAATAATTGAACCATTCACACAAAAAATATGGAAGAAAAAATGTATTGTTAAGGTGCATCAAAAATATGAAAAGAACAGCGATGTTAAAGGACAGTGCAATCAAAACAGGGTAATTTGATTTGCAGTAGGGGTAATATTCAAAACATACTCCTTATTCTCCCTGTAAACGTTGTCATTCATTGTGAACTTTTACATAACAGAGAGCTTTTATTATTTCTATGGGAGACATCTCTCTACTCGCAGGGTTAGACCCTTTATTTATATAGAATTCCATGAGGGCTGTCTCTGCGAGTGTTGTCGTGGAAAGCCACGTCTAGACCAGAAAATTGTTTAGAATTGGCCCCAAAAGCTTTTCAAATAACTCCATCAAAATGAGTCATAAACATTAATCTATTCATCTTAATTTCTGGTGGGCAAGGAACTGCTATATGTATACATAACTGATAAATACACATTATTATCTTTTAGATTCTTACTAGCATAAATTTAGTAGAAAACCTATTTTTTTTTTGCTTAAAGGGACATAATACTCATATGCTTGAAAGTGATGCAGCATAACTGTAAAAAGCCGACATGAAAATATCACCTGAACTGGCTGAACATCTCAATGTAAAAAGGAAATATATTTTACCTCAAAATTTCTTCAGCTCACAATAGTAAGTGCTCAGCGGCTGTCCAGCTGCAAGTTGAGATTTCATAGTAAACTTACTTAAAGGGACATAATACTCATATGCTAAATCACTTGAAACTGATGCAGTATAACTGTAAAAAGCTGACAAGAAAATATCACCTGAGCACCTCTATGTAAAAAAGAAAAACATTTAACCTCACAATCTCCTCAGCTCACCAGAGTAAGTGCTGTGTAAAAAGTTATACTTCAGCTGCTGTGCAGCTGCAGGTGAAAAAAAATTAAAAAAATTAAGAAATGAACAGCAGCCAATCAGCATCAGCAGTGCTGAGGTCATGAACTCTTTTATTGTGATCGCATGAGATTTCACTTAAAGGGACACTAAACCCCAATTTTTTCTTTCATGATTCAGATAGAGCATGCAATTTTAAGCAACTTTATAATTTACTCCTATTATCAATGTTTTTTTCATTCTCTTTCTATCTTTATTTAAAAAGCAGGAATGTGATGCATAGTAGTCGGCCCATTTTTGGTTGAGAACCTGGGTTATGCTTGTTTATTGGTGGTTAAATGTAAGCCTCCAATAAGCAAGCACGATTAATGGTGCGGAACCTAAGATGGGCTGGCTGCTAATATTTACATTCCTGCTTTTAAAATAAAGATAGCAAGAGAACAAAGAACAATTGATAATAGGAGTCAATTAGAAAGTTGATTAAAATGTCATGCTCTTTCTGAATCATGTAAGAAAAAAATGTGTTCAGTGTGCTTTAACTCTCATGAGATTTCATAGTAAACTTTCTTAAACTGAATAGGGAAATAACATGAGTGTGCACGAGGCTCACTCCCTTGCCTGTCCCAGGACAGACATACTGATTTGCTGCTTAAAGTCCTTTACAATGGGATGTGAATACTTAGGACATTTTGAGATAAAATATCTTTCTTTTTTACATAGAGATGTTCAGGTGATATTTTCTAGTCAGATTTTTACAGCTATGCTGTATCACTTCAACATTTGGGTATCATGGCCCTTTAAACTAAATAGGAAAATAACAGGACTGTGTCTGCACATGCCAGATCCACACTCCCTTGCAAGTCATGGGACAAGCATCCTGATTGGCTGCTTAAAGTCTTTTTACAGTGGGGTGTGAATACTTAGGACATTTTGAGGTAAAATATCTTCCTTTTTTACATAGAGATGTTTAGGTGATATTTTCTTTCAAGTGCTTCAACATTTGGGTATCATGTCCCTTTAAACAGTCTTTCATAATATTGTTTTTAAACTTAATATACTTTTCTTGGACAGAAAAAGTATCCTGACTGATGTCAGTAAAGCAGATAAAACAGTATTGGATTTACTCTTCTATTTTTTAAGTGATATATGAGTTTTTAAACACAGATATAATAAAGTACTAGCACAAAGATACATCAGAACCAGTAGACTATAAAACAGTAGCAATAGAAATGCATTCAACATTTTGTAAATATGTATTAAAAATAAAGAAGTAAATATATTCTTTACAGAAATCCAAACTATAAAATGTATTACCAAAGGAAATACAGTGAGCAATTCCCTTGAACAAACTATGAATAAATAGCATTATTTGGATTGTAGAAGGCCAGTCGTTAAATGGCACATAATCGGAAGATGCATAATAAGAAGACAATGCAATCACACACTCTTAATTTAAGATGGGCAGTAGACAAGACAAAGTTTAACACTTTCTTATATTTCCTGCCCCATGTGACAGCTGTCAGATCTTCTTCCAAAATCTCGAGGAGTGTGAGGAGGGAGGGGTAAGCAGTAAAAAATCATTTTGTTCTTGTTTTAGTTAAATAAAATTATATATAAATATTCGGCTAGATTACGAGTCTAGCGTTATGAGTAAAAAAGCAGCGTTAAGGCTCATAACGCTGCTTTTTTACTACCCTGCTATTACGAATCTTGTAGGTACAGCTGTCCCGCACACTTTTTTGGCCTTACTGCAAATCAACTTACGCAATTTGCGTATAGTCTATTTTCAATGGGACTTCCATAGCGCCGGTATTACAAGCTTTTTTTTTTAGGCCAAAAAGTGAGCGATACAGCATATCCCGCAAGATTCGTAACACATTCTAAAGTCAGTAGTTATGAGTTTTACACTACAAAGTCGTAGCATAAAACTCATAACTAAAGTGCTTAAAAGTACACTAACACCCATAAACTACCTATTAACCCCTAAACCGAGGCACTCCCGCATCGCAAATAGTAAAATAAAATTATTAACCCCTAATCTGCCGCTCCTGACATCGCTGCCACTATAATAAACATATTAATCCCTAAACCGCCGCACTCCCGCCTTGCAAACACTAGTTAAATATTATTAACCCCTAATCTGCTGTCCCTAACGTGGCCACCTACCTACATTTATTAACCCCTAATCTGCCGCCCCCAACGTCGCCGCCACTATACTTTATTTATTAACCCCTAAACCTAAATATTACCAGTAAAATAAACCCTAAGCTAGCTACAATATAACTAATAGTTATATTGTATCTATCTTAAGTTTTATTTTTATTTCACAGGCAAGTTTGTATTTATTTTAACTAGGTAGAATAGTTACTAAATAGTTATTTAACACCTAACACTACACGACAATTAAATAAATTACCTAAATTAAATACAATTAACTAAATTAAAGGGACAGTCTAGTCAAAATTAAACTTTCATGATTCAGATAGAGCATGCAATTTTAAACAACTTTCAAATTTACTTCTATTATCTAATTTGCTCAATTCTTTAGATATTCTTTGTTGAAGAAATAGCAATGTACATGTGTGAGCCAATCACACAAGGCCTTTATGTGCAGCAGCCAATCAGCAGCTACTGAGCATATCTAGATATGCTTTTCAGCAAGTGATATCAAGAGAATGAAGCAAATTAGATAATAGAAGTAAATTAGAAAGTTGTTTAAAATGGCATGCTCTTTCTAAATCATGAAAGAAAAAAATTGGGTATCATGACCCTTTAAGTACAATTACCTAAATTACAAAAAAAAAAAACTAAATTACAAAACATAAAAAACAAATTACAAATTATTTAAACTAATTACACCTAATCTAATAGCCCTATCAAAATAAAAAAGCACCCCCAAAATAAAAAAAACCCTAGCCTAAACAATGGGCAATGCCCATACAAATGCCCTTTTCAGGGCAATGGGGAGCTTAGGTTTTTTTAGTTAGGGTTTTATTTGGGGGGTTGGTTGTGTGGGTGGTGGGTTTTACTGTTGGGGGGGTTGTTTGTATTTTTTTTAAGGTAAAAGAGATGATTTCTTTGGGACATTGCCTGCAAAAGGCCCTTTTAAGGGCTATTGGTAGTTTAGTTTAGGCTAGGGTTTTTTTTTTTAATTTTGGGGGGCTTTTTTTATTTTGATAGGGCTATTAGATTAGGTGTAATTAGTTTAAATATCTTGTGTTTTTTTATTTTTTTGTAATTTAGTGTTTTGTTTTTTGTAATTTAGTTAATTGTATTTGATTTAGGTAATTTATTGTGTTGTGTTAGGTGTTAGTGTAACTTAGGTTAGGTTTTATTTTACAGGTAGTTAGTAAATAGTTAATAACTATTTAGTAACTATTCTACCTAGTTAAAATAAATACAGACTTGCCTGTAAAATAAAAATAAACCCTAAGCTAGCTACAATGTAACTATTCGTTATATTGTAGCTAGCGTAGGGTTTATTTTATAGGTAAGTATTTAGTTTTAAATAGGAATAATTTAGTTATTAATAGTAGGTTTTATTTAGATTTTTTAAAATTATATTTAAGTTAGGGGGTGTTAGGGTTAGGGTTAGACTTAGGTTTAGGGGTTAATAAATTTAGTATAGTGGCGGCAACATTGGGGACGGCAGATTAGGGGTTAATAAATGTAGGTAGGTGGCGGCGATGTTAGGGGTGGCAGATTAGGGGTTAATACTATTTAACTAGTGTTTGCAATGCTGGAGTGTGGTGGTTTAGAGGTTAATATGATTATTATAGTGGCGGCAATGTCCGGAGCGGCAGATTAGGGGTTGATAAATATAATGTTGGTGTTGGTGATGTCGGGGGCAGCAGATTAGGGGTTAATAAGTGTAAGATTAGGGGTGTTTAGACTCGGGGTTCATTTTAGGGTGTTAGGTGTAAACATAAATTCAGTTTCCCCTTAGGAATCAATGGGGCTGCGTTACGGAGCTTTACGCTGCTTTTTTTGCAGGTGTTAGGCTTTTTTTCAGCCTGCTCTCCCCATTGATGTCTATGGCGAAATCGTGCATGAGCACGTAAAACCAGCTCACCGCTGACTTAAGCAGCGCTGGTATTGGAGTGCAGTATGGAGCTCAATTTTGCTCTTCGCTCACTTTTTGCCTTTTAACGTCGGGTTTATAAAAACCCATAATACCAGCGCTGTAGGTAAGTGAGCGGTTACAATCACGTGCAAGTTAGTACCGCGCCCCTCTTACCACAAAACTCGTAATCTGGCCGTTAGTTATTACTAATGTACAGATATTTGTTTTGTAGCTTAATAAATATATTCAAATTGAAGTAATGATTTTTCCCTCCTTCTAATAAAGTACAGCTGAAAAGTTGAACAAATATGAATGATTAACCTATTGAACCTATTGAACTGGCGATAGTTCACCTCAAAATAAAGTAATTCTAATGGTATATAACCAAAGCAATAGTTTTCTGAGATAATTGGAAAATAATCTGACTAGTGATTAAAAATGTGATTTAAATAAATTCGATTTAGATCAAATCCACTCTGATTATGACACATTCATTATGAAGAAATGAAAGACTGCAAGTGATTTGTTAGATCAGAGTACAAGCTAATTTACCTGATTCCCTAATTGGACACAACAATGGAGTAGGGTGGGAATTCTGCAAGGCTTTTCAAGAGATTTATCCCTGATTTGTAATTGTGCAAAATTGTGTAATATTCAAATCTGGGAATGGGAGGTTAGGGGTACAGTTTCAGTGACACAAACAGAATTCAGGAAGTTTTGGGGCATAACTAAGCTATGTAGAGATGAAGTCATAGTGATCTGTTTTGGTGGTTAGATGAGGGGGTTCATAGATATTTATAGGTGGGATATAGATTAACCCTGATCTCACTTTGTGAAACTGGTACATAAATAAAACAGAGAAACAGTAGGATAGAAAGCAGGTCAGAGATTCCAAACCATCACTTGCTGCCGAGGCAGATTCAGTTCTATCCAGCATTTCTTCAACTTAACAAAACGCAAATATTTAACAATTTACATAAAACATTTTACAAATTGCAGTTTTATTTATCATTTATCCATATTTGCACATTGCTAGGATTTCCACTGGAAAGAAAAGAAGTGGGCCTCAATGACTTCCTAACATGATCTTGCCTTGTTTATGACCAGCCTAACAAGCATTTATTAATCTAGCCTAGACCATTGTCCCTTTCCTCAAGGGGCCACCAAAGGGTGATAAAGAAGTCAGAGATGATGGTGAATACAAAAGGCAGATGCATTTATGTCAAATGGAAACATTAATATATTGTCTTTTTTTATTAATATTAATAAATAATAGTAAATAAACACAGTTTTATATATACAAATAGAGTGGAAAAGGTTCTACCTATATGCAGAGGTGAGACTATAGATATATGGCATATGAAACCCTGTTATTGCCAGCTATATACCCAAATGAGACTTAAGATCTGATGTCCCTGCACCTCCCATTTTGCTAGCAAGAAGCACATGTGAGGTCTCAGATCAAATGTGTGCCCCCTGCAGCCCCTTTATATCATCTATATATCCTGGTGAGGCTTCAAAGTAGGTGCATGGAGCTTGAAGTCTATGTGATATCAGCTATATGACCAATTTCGTTTTCAGAGATTTAGCAAATGCTGTGAGTGCCAGACAGGCCCCAGTTATGGCATCTTTGTGGCTTCATTGGGCATACCGCCTACTCTTCAACCCTGATGTGAAGCTCAGAGGGAAAGAGAACAAACACATGGCAGTGCTGAACCTGTATACGCCTTATTGTAGACACAGACATGAAATCACTTATAAATAACAGTTGTTGGGTTTTATTATATAGATAAATGAGGTGTCATAATTGCTCTATAATTTATTTAAAAAGAGGATGATTTAAATACTTCATGAAATAGTGATTTGAAATAAAGAAAATTGTTTCCTTCTACATTCAATAGAGTCTATATTCTGTCTAAACGTCTTCTAGCAAGTGAAAGTAACCAGCAAATTATTATTTTCGCGCTTGACATCTCTAAATTTTCACACTAAAGTCATCTGTAGCCCAGGGTTGCTATCCATGGTGTCTTTTTAACCTTATAGCATCCATTTCGCTTGGCTGAATGAGACAAGACAGCAACGTGATGCTTGATATGTTTTGGATAACACGAAATGGCAGCTGGGTTCAGCTGGCAGATCCGACTCCCTCATTGCTTTTAAGGCATAGTGTGGTGTATTGTTTGAGTAAAACATTAAGAAACAACTGTTACAATATATATGTTTTTATTGTAGGAATAGTTGTCAAGATCTTCTAGATGGCTTTGATGCCCCATCTTCCCATTGCTGATTGTACCCCATGCAACAATGTAGCAAGATGCTTCTTCTACAGTTCCATTTCACATTGGCCAGCTGGGAGTTTTATCATTTTAATTAATTAATTAATTAATAATATTAATCAATTAATTAGTTAATTCATAAGTTAAAGAAACCTCCTTTTTCTGCATAGCAGAAGGGAACACAGTGAAAATGGCTGTGTTTTTCTACCCAATGTAAATTATTCAATGTATTGAGCATACTAGTGTTGTTACATGGCCTTTGCATTAATAAAAAAAAAAACTTGTTGCAATTAATGCAGTTAAAACTACAGTCAGTTTGGAAATATAATGCTTGGACATCTAAACAAAAACAATAAAATTAACATTTTTAAAATTTTGTTCTTGGTATTGCAGTTTGGCATCTGAGGGGCCATGGGCAGATTAAAGGGATAGTCTAGTCAAAATTAAACTTTAATGATTTAGATAAAGCAGCAATTTTAAGCACCTTTCTAATTTACTCCTATTTTAAATTTTTCTTCGTCCTCTTGTTATCTTTATTTAAAAAAGCAAGAATGTAAGCTAAGGAGCCGGCCCATTTTTGGTTCAGAATTTGGGTAGCGCTTTCTAATTGGTGTCTAAATGTAGCCACCAATCAGCAAGCACTACCCAGGTGCTGAACCAAAAATGGGCCGGCTCCTAAGCTTACATTCACATAAAGATTACCAAAAGAACAAAAAAAAATGATAATAGGAGTAAATTAGAAAGTTGCTAATAATTGCATGCTCTATCTGAATCATGAAAGTTTAATTTTGACTAGACTATCCCTTTAACAGGTTTATTTTTTAACTACTCATGACACATCTGTACATCACTTGTGTAAATCCTTATGTACGTGAAACCTAGAAATAAAATGATTACAAATTATGGAATAGTAAATATTTTTCCCATAGGATTAATAAAAACAGAGTTGTAACTTAAATATATGTTAATATATTGTTTTGTAAATATTACATTGTAGTTTGTTACATAAGAATTATAACTACATTGTTAAAAATCCCATAAGTTATAATGTAATTAAACTATAATTATGTTGTAATTACTTTGTAACTATTGCATTAATGAACATTTATTGCTCAATAAATTAAGATTGTTATTGATGCGAATCCTGTAGATGACAGCTGAGTCAGATGGTCAGAGCAATGAAAGAGCGAGGACGCAAATCCCTTAGATACTTATTTATAGTGAAAGAATGTCCCACGTATAATGGCTCAGACAGAGCCATATGACAGCATAGTCATACATACAGATGCTGGACACTGCGGTCACAACTTTTACTATAAATTTAGATCAACATAAATCTCTCTTCTTGTATAGTTTTGTATCTTTAACACAGTTGAATTTATATATCATACTATCACTTTTATATTTATATATCAAACTATAACTAAATAGAAAATCCCCCCTCTCTCTTTCTCTTTGTCTCGCTCTTGCACTGTCAATATTTGTTTTCTCTTTGCTGTTCTTTAGTCTTATATTACTTACATTTGTCTTTCTCTCTCTCTCTGTCTCTCTCTCTCTGACTCTTTCTTTATCTCTCTCTTCTCTCTCTCTTTCTCCTATCGCTCTCTCCTCTCTCTCTCTCATCTCTCTCCTCTCTCTCTCCTCTCTCTCTCTCTCTCTCTCTCTCTCTCTCTCTCTCTCTCTCTCTCTTTCTCCTATCGCTCTCTCCTCTCTCTCTCTCATCTCTCTCCTCTCTCTCTCCTCTCTCTCTCTCTCTCTCTCTCTCTCTCTGTGTGTCTCAATATCTGTTTTCTTTCTGCTGTTCTTTACTCTTTTACTTATATTTCTGTCTCTCGTGCTGTGTTTTCTCTGCTCTCTCATACTCTTGATCTCTCTCTCTTCAAAGCACGCACTCTTTACCTCTCTATCTTTTCTTCAAACAAATTAAGAAAATAATAAAATGCCCCATTTGTAGGGAGGGCATGTTTTGTTGTATCAAACACCTTTTCTAAAGTATGGTTAATATTTAAAAGAGCATCAGTGGATTCCCCTCTGTGGTTCTTCATCCGTTGTTGCCCTCCTTGTGCCAAAATATTCCACTACAAGCAGGTGAACACACTTAGGATCATAATTTGCTATTGATATAAACTATAAATCATAACAGTACAGCCACTAACTACATGTACTTGTCAAACAAGTCAGCAGCACATATAATTCAAGAAGCTGGTAACTAACATATTGTTACCAAGCTGGAATTTACCCTTGAAGTGCAGCTGCCTTTAGCTTAATGACCATTGGAAAACTAGAAGCCCAACAGAAACTCTTGCAGTGAGGTCTTGCTAAATAGAAGATAAATACTCATTCATTATTATACACGATTATCCTACTCTCTCAGACAGGATTCCCCTTTAAGTATGTGTCAGTTTTTTATGCCACATCTATCAAGTGCTGTATTTCCCCTCATTAACGCTCCACTCAAATCTACTAGAGTTGATAATGTTGTGATCTTGAGTACTGCTTGTTTCACATTCTTATTGTGCATAAAATACCCTTATTTAGACTCCTCTTTTATTGCCTTCATCGTACATTGAATGACATGGATACGGGCTCCTTTAAAATAAACTTAACAATTATTTAATTATCACAGATAAAATATAAACATTATGTAACCATATTTTAGATACCTACTACTGATTCTGGGGAAGCAATCTACTTTTTTATTGACTTAAGTCCATTAACGTCTACAATAATCAACATTTATATGTTGATATATATATTTTCATTTTACTGAATATCATGTTTAATGTTCACATATTACATCTAATCATCAAATGTTACATTTCATAAAGAGAAAAATACCTTTTTTTAAAACAAAATAAATAAATACAACTTTAATTTTTTAACAAATTTACAGAAACATTACCCATTCTTTCTAAATTCTGTTGCCAAAATTTATTGCTTGTGTTATTTTTTGAGATAATGCCATCCAATGCCAAATCAATCAATGACAAAAGGTTGTTTATTGCTGCCATTGAATGCAATGAAAGTAGTAAGTCATAATTTGTCCAGAGTTTACATTGAGCTCATTAATTACTTCAGCTTGTTTTATGCAATCATTGATGGATTCAAGTTTTCAGCTTACTCTATTAGGCATCAAGGGTCAAAGTCCTCTTTGCAACTAGTATTACCAAATGTGATACATTTTTTAAAAGTAATTTACACATATATTAAAAAGGTGCCTATAAATATAAATATAAACATAATCCAGAAATATTATATATTAAAGTAATAAAGAATTAATAATTATATAAATAAGAAATTATTTGAAACCCTGAAGAAAAACATGAGTCTGACATAGATGTCAAAAGAAATTATTAAATATTTTAAAATATATTTAGAAAATGTGTGTGCTATTGTAAAAACCGAATAATAGTAAAAAAAAAAAGATAATATGAAAACACTTTACACAAGTTGAATGGTTTAACTATTTGTGGTTCAAATGTAAAAACATAAATGTGAAGCCAATCTGTACCTTCCCCTTTGGTGTATTAGTGTATATATCATGAGCACCATATTTTGTCTATAGTACTTCATGCCCAAATAATTAAGCTAATTTTAGGGATCTTGCAGATATTGGTGTTCTATTCCAATGTTGCTGCTGAAATGGTACCTTACAAAATGTCACCTCCACTATTTTAGCAAAATAATTAAAAAAAACACCAATTAGGAAAGGGATCTGAGGTTAATGGATAAAGTTAGAATTTTGGTTAGAATAACCCAGTGTTTCCCAACTCTAGTCCTCATTTTCATTATATCTTAACAAGAGCACAGGTGAACTAATTACCTCACCCATCAGCTGATTATTTCACCTGTGCTCTAGTTAAGATATAATGAATATGTGGCCTGAGTAAGGGTCCTGAGGACTGGATTTGGGAAACACTAGGATAACCCCTTGTATTTCAGGAGGTGCAGTTTTTGGGGAAGCATTATGTTGCTGTCTTTAATGCTAAGTAGTTAAAGTTAATACAGGGGTAATTTTGTGACACTGCAAAGACATTGCAATTAATAAGTGACAATATGGTGCTTACAACATTTTAACTGTGACATTTTGAGTGACAACATTTTCAGCACTGAAATTACAACAGCAAGATTTGATAGTTCAGGGAAATAAATCTAATCTGAGTAAAAAAACTGTTTTAAGATGCTAGTAATTGTCAGTCCAGAGCAAACACCATTGGGAAAGAAAAATACATTTCAATTTACACAATATTTTTTAAAAGTAAAATATGAATTATTACAGCCTTCAAATACATTTTTTAACAAAGAAAAAGAAATCTCTAATTTGAAGTAACACTAATGTTCTATTATTAATTTAGGATTCAGTTAAATTTCTCTGGAAGTTCTTTAAATGTGACACCTTGTCTTAGATAAGCATTGCTATTCATAGCAGAAACTCCTGCAAACAGCAGTATAATCAATAGAAAAATGAATTTGACTTTTATGTGCAGTTACAATTATACTTTGAGTAATTAACTGCTGCAATTACAATATTCAACAGAACTTTCCTGGCAAGTTCTAAGAATTCTCAGAAGAAACTGCATTTATGTTACAATGTCAAGAGATCTGATTTTATATAAAGCAGGCAGCTCACTTCAGATATTAGTGCCCAATTACAGGCCAGATTACAACTGACATGCTATTTAACGCTTTTGCTCATGCACAAACACTGCCAGAAATAAACGTTTAACGTCCACGTGTTAGTAAATTGTCTGCGTATAACTTCTTTTCTCCATAGACTTCTCCATCATTTGCATGCTTACCCGACAGGAGTTAAACTTACAGAGCTAGCCTGAAGGTAATAATATTTTACATTCCAATGTTCCTCACATAGAAGAAATATTCTACATATATATATATACACTGTAACATTTTTGTAAAATGTATATCTATACCTTTATATATACACAGATATATAAAGGAATATCTATTTATACATTTTATTAAAGTACATACACAGTAAAACACATTAATAAATATTAATTTTGATTTTTTTTTTATATTTTCAGGTATTTGAGGGGAAAGGGCCCTAAAATATACATATGTGTTTAAATGTTTATATGTATGTATATACATACAGTATAAACACATATAAACTTAAATACACATGTATACACATATATACCTGGCAAGCGCAAATTCAGTTTGAGCTTGTGCCATCGCGTTTACTTTCAACTTGTAATATGATCGTAAATTAGAAACCCAAAAGTTTTCTTTCATGGTTCAGAGAAATAATGCATTATTAACCCCTTAATGACCACAGCACTTTTCCATTTTCTGTCCGTTTGGGACCAAGGCTATTTTTACATTTCTGCGGTGTTTGTGTTTAGCTGTAATTTTCCTCTTACTCATTTACTGTACCCACACATATTATATATCGTTTTTCTCGCCATTAAATGGACTTTCTAAAGATACCATTATTTTCATCATATCTTATAATTTACTATAAAAAAATGATAAAATATGAGGAAAAAATGAAAAAAAAACCCACACTTTTTCTAACTTTGACCCCCAAAATCTGTTACATATCTACAACCACCAAAAAACACCCATGCTAAAAAGTTTCTAGATTTTGTCCAGAGTTTAGAAATACCTAATGTTTACTTGTTCTTTGCTTTTTTTGCAAGTTATAGGGCCATAAATATAAGTAGCACTTTGCTATTTCCAAACCATTTTTTTTCAAAATTAGCGCTAGTTACATTGGTACACTGATATCTTTCAGGAATCTCTGAATATCAATTGACATGTATATAATTTTTTTAGTAGACATCCCAAAGTATTGATCTAGGCCCATTTTGGTATATTTCATGCCACCATTTCACCGCCAAATGCGATCAAATACAAAAAATCGTTCACTTTTTCACAAATTTTTTCACAAACTTTTGGTTTCTCACTGAAATTATTTACAAACAGCTTGTGCAATTATGGTATAAATGGTTGAAAAATCTTCTCTGAGATCCCCTTTGTTCAGAAATAGCAGACATATATGGCTTTGGCGTTGCTTTTTGGTAATTAGAAGGCCGCAAAATGCCGCTGCGCACCACACGTGTATTATGCCCAGCAGTGCAGGGGTTAATTAGGGAGCTTGTATGGAGCTTGTAGGGTTAA
This sequence comes from Bombina bombina, assembly GCF_027579735.1. Taxonomy (NCBI): domain Eukaryota; kingdom Metazoa; phylum Chordata; class Amphibia; order Anura; family Bombinatoridae; genus Bombina; species Bombina bombina. The sequence goes on along the minus strand of NC_069507.1, from coordinate 33,349,626 downwards.
TTTTAGCTTTAGTGTAGTGTAGTAGACAACCCAAAGTATTGATCTAGGCCCATTTTGGTATATTTCATGCCACCATTTCACCGCCAAATGCGATCAAATAAAAAAAAAACGTTCCCTTTTTCACAAACTTTAGGTTTCTCACTGAAATTATTTACAAACAGCTTGTGCAATTATGGCACAAATGGTTGTAAATGCTTCTCTGGGATCCCCTTTGTTCAGAAATAGCAGACATATATGGCTTTGGTGTTTCTTTTTGGTAATTAGAAGGCCGCAAAATGCCACTGCGCACAACACGTGAATTATGCCCAGCAGTGAAAGGGTTAATTAGGTAGCTTGTAGAGAGCTTGCAGGGTTAATTTTAGCTTTAGTGTAGAGCTCAGCCTTTCACCTGAA